>NC_054506.1:1685612-1792275 GCF_017639515.1 Carcharodon carcharias
AGTGAGGGTTTGGATATATCAGAGTGTTACAGTGAGGGGTGTGGGTTATACCAGAGTGTTACAGTGAGGGGTGTGGGGTATATCAGAGTGTTACAGTGAGGGGTGTGGGATATATCAGAGTGTTACAGTGAGGTGTGTGGGATATATCAGAGTGTTACAGGGAGGGGTGAGTGATATTTTAGAGTGTTACAGTGAGGTGTGTGGGGTAGATCAGGGTTACATGAGGGGTGTGGGATATATCAGATTGTTACAGTGAGGGCTGTGGGATATATCCGAGTGTTAAAGTGAGAGGTGCGAGAAATATCAGAGTGTTACAGTGAGTGGTGTGGGGTATATCAGAGTGTTACAGTGAGGGGTGTGGGATAAAACAGAGTGTTACAGTGAGGGTTGTGCGATATATCAGAGTGTTACAGTGAGGGTGTGGGATATATCAGAGTGTACAGTGAGGGGTGTGGGGTATATCAGAGTGTTACAGTGTGGGGTGTGGGATATAACAGAGTGTTACAGTGAGGGTTGTGCGATATATCAGAGTGTTACAGTGAGGGGTGTGGGATATTTCAGATAGTTGCAGTGAGGGTTGAGGGATATATCAGAATGTAACAGAGGGGTATGGTATGTATCAGAGTATTACAGTGAGGGGTGTTGGATATATCAGTGCGTTACAGTGAGGGGCCTGGGGTATATCAGAGTTTTACAGTGAGGGGTGTGGGATATATCGGAATGTTAGAGTGAGTGGTTTGGGATATATCAGAGTGTTACAGTGAGTGGTTTGGGAAATATGAGAGTGTTACAGTGAGGGGTGTAGGATATATCAGAGTGTTACAGTGAGGGGTGTGGGGTATATCAGAGTGTTACAGTGAGGGGTGTGGGATTTATCAAAGTGTTACTGTGAGGGGAGTGATATATATCAGTGTGTTACAGTGAGGGGTGTAGGATATATCAGAGTGTTACAGTGAGGGGGGTGGGATATATCAGAGTGTGACAGTGAGGGGTGTGGGGTATATCAGAGTGCTACAGTGAGGGGTGTGGGATATATCAGAGTGTTACTGTGAGGGGAGTGGGATATATCAGAGTGTTACAGTGAGGGGTGTGGGATTTATCAAAGTGTTACTGTGAGGGGAGTGATATATATCAGTGTGTTACAGTGAGGGGTGTGGGATATATCAGACTGTTACAGTGAGGTGTGTGGGATATATCAGACTGTTACAGTGAGGGGTGTGGGATATATCAGAGTGTTACAGTGAGGGGTGTGGGATATATCAGAGTGTTACAGTGAGGGGTGTGGGATATATCAGAGTGTTACAGTGAGGGGTGTGGGATATATCAGAGTGTTACAGTGAGGGGTGTGGGATATATCAGAGTGTTACAGTGAGGGGTGTGGGATATATCAGAGTGTTACAGTGAGGGGTGTGGGATATATCAGAGTGTTACAGTGAGGCGTGTGGGATATATCAGAGTGTTACAGTGAGGGGTGTGGTGTATATCATTGTTACAGTGAGGGGTGTGGGGTATATCAGAGTGTTACAGTGAGAGGTGTGGGATATATCAGAGTGTTACAGTGCGGGTTGTGGATTAATCAGAGTTTGACAGTGAGGGGAGGGTGTTATATCAGAGTGATACAGTGAGTGGTGTGGGATATATCAGAGTGTTACTTTGAGGGATGTTGGATATATCAGAGTGTTACTGTGAGGGGTGTGGGATATATCAGAGTGTTACAGTGAGGTGTTTGGGATATATCGGAGTGTTACAATGAGGGGTGTGGGATATATCAGAGTGTTACAGTGAGGGGTGTGGGATATATCAGAGTGTTACAGTGAGGGGTTTGGGATATATCAGAGTGTTACAGTGAGGGGTTTGGGATATATCAGAGTGTTACAGTGAGGGTTTGGGATATATTAGTGTGTTACAGTGAGGTGTTTGGGATATATCGGAGTGTTACAATGAGGGGTGTGGGATATATCGGAGTGTTACAGTGAGGGGTGTGGGATATATCAGAGTGTTACAGTGAGGTGTGTGGGATATATCAGAATGTTACAGTGAGGGGTGTGGGATATATCAGAGTGTTACAGTGAGGGGTGTGGGATATATCAGAGTGTTTCAGTGAGGAGTGTGGGATATATCAGAGTGTTACATTGAGGGTTGTGGGCTATATCAGGGTGTTACACTGAAGGGTTTGGGATATATAAGATTGTTACTGTGGGGGGAGTGCGATATATCAGAGTGTTACAGTGAGGGGTGTGGGATATATCAGAGTGTTACAGTGAGGGGTGTGGGATAAATCAGAGTGTTACAGTGAGCGGTATGGGATATATCACAGTGTTACAGTGAGGGTTTGGGATATATCATAGTGTTACAGTGAGGGTTGTGGGGTATATTAGAGTGTTACTTTGATGGGTTTCGGGTTTATCATTGTTATGTGAGGGGTGTGGCATATATCAGAGTTTGACAGTGAGGGTGTGGTCTATATCGGAGTGTTACAGTGAAGGTTTTGGGATATATCTGAGTGTTACAGTGAGGTGTGTGGGATATACACGATTTTTACAGTGAGGGGTGTGGGATATATCAGAGTGTTACTGTAAGGGGTGTGGGATATATCAGAAAGTTACAGTGAGGGGTGTGGGTTAAATCAGTGTATTACAGTGAGGGGTGTGGGATATATCAGAGTGTTACATTGAGGGGTGTGGGATATATTACCGTGTTACAGTGAGGGATGTGGGATATATCAGAATGTTACAGAGAAGTGTGTGGGATATATGAGAATGTTACATTGACGGGTGTCTGATATATCAGAGTGTTACAGTGAGGGGTGTGGGGTATATCAGAGAGTTACAGTGAGGGGTGTGGGATATATCAGAGGTTACAGTGAGGGGTGTGGGGTATATCAGAGTGTTACAGTGAGTGGTGTGGGATATATCAGAGTGTTACATTGAGGGTTGTGGATATATCAGAGTGTTACAGTGAAGGGTGTGTGATATATCATAGTGTTACAGTGAGGGGTTTGGGATAAATCAGAGTCTGACAGTCAGGGGTGTGTGTTATATCCGAGTGTTACAGTGAGGGGTGTGGGATATATCAGAGTGTTACAGTGAGGGGTGTGGGATATATCATAGTGTTACAGTGAGGGGTTTGGGAAATATGAGAGTGTTACAGTGAGGGGTGTTGGATATATCAGAGTTTTACAGTGAGGGGTGTGGGATTTATCAATGTGTGACTGTGAGGGGTGTGGGATATATCAGAGTGTTACAGTGAGGGGTTTGGGGTATATCAGAATATTACAGTGAGGGGTGTGGGATATATTAGAACGTTACAGTGAGGGGTGTCCGATATATCAGAGAGTTACATTGAGGTGTTTAGGATATATCACTGTTACAGTAAGGGGTGTGGTGTGTATCATTGTTACAGTGAGGGTGTGGGATGTATCAGAGATTGACAGTAAGGGTATGGTATATATCGCAGTGTTACTGTGAGTTTTTTTCGGATATATCAGAGTGTTTACTTGGTGGGATGTTGGATATATACAGATTGTTACAGTGAGGAGTGTGGGATATATAAGATTGTTACTGTGAGTGGTTTTGGGATATATCAGAATATTACAGTGAGGGGTGTGGGATATATCAGAATATTACAGTGAGGGGTGTGGGATATATCAGAGTGTTACAGTGATGGGTGTGGGATATATCAGAGTGTTACAGTGAGGGGTGTGGGATATATCAGAATATTACAGTGAGGTGTGTGGGATATATCAGAGTGTTACAGTGAGGGGTGTGGGATATATCAGAATATTACAGTGAGGGGTGTGGGATATATCAGAGTGTTACAGTGAGGGGTGTGGATATATCCAGTGTGTTACAGTGAGGTGTGTGGGGATATCAGAGTGTGACAGTGAGGGTGTGTGGGGTATATCACAGTGTTACAGTGAGTGGTCTGGAGTATATCGGAAGTGTTTCAGTGAGGAGTGTGAGCGATATATTAGAGCGTTACAGTGAGGTGTGTGTGATATATCAGAGAGATACATTGAGGGGTGTGTGATATATCAGAGATTGACAGTGAAGGGTGTGGTATGTATCGGAGTGTTACAGTGAGTGTTTTGGGATATATCAGAGTGTTACAGTGAGGGGTGTGGGATATATCAGAGTGTTACAGTGAGTTTTGTGGGATTTATCAGAGTGTTACAGTGAGGGGTGTGGGATATATCAGAGTGTTACAGTGAGGTGTTTGGGATATATCAGAGTGTTACAGTGAGAGTTGTGGGATATTTCAGAGTGTTACAGTGAGGTGTTTGGGATATATCAGGGTGTTACAGTGAGGGGTGTGTGATATATCAGAGTGTTACAGTGAGGGGTGTGGGATATATAAGATTGTTACAGTGAGGGGTGTGGGATATATAAGTTTGTTACAGTGAGGGGTGCGGTTATATGAGAGTGTTACAGTGAAGCTTGTGGGATATATCAGGGTGTTACTGTGAGGGGTGTGGGATATATCAGACTGTTACAGTGAGAGGTGTGGGATATATTAGAGTGTTACAGTGAGGGGTGTGGGATATATCAGTGTGTTACAGTGAGGGGTGCGGGTATATCAGAGTTGGAGAGTGAGGGGTGTGGTCTATATCGGAGTGTTACATTGAAGGATCTGTAACAGTGCTATAACAGTGTTATAGTGAGGGGTGTGGGATATATCAGAGTGTTACATTGAGGAGTGCGGTGTATATCACAGTTTTACATAGAGGGTTGTGGGGTATATCAGAGTGTTACAGAGATGAGTGTGGGATATAAAAGATTGTTACAGTGAGGGGTGTGGGATATAACAGAGTGTTAACGTGAGGGGTGTGGGATATATCGGAGTTTTACATAGAGGGGGTGTGGGTATATCAGAGTGCTACAATGAGGGGTGTGAGATATATCAGAGTGTTACAGTGAGGGGCGTGGGATATATCAGAGAGTTACAGTGAGGGGTGTGGGATATATCAGAGTGTTACAGTGAGGTTTGTGGGGTATATCAGAGTGTTACAGTGAGGAGTGTAGGATATATCATAGTGTTACAGTGAGGGATGTAGGATATATCAGAGTGTTACAGTGAGGGCTGTGGGATATATCAGTGTGTTACAGTGAGGGCTGTGGGATATATCAGAGTGTTACAGTGAGGGGTGTGGGATATATCAGAGTGTTACAGTGAGGGGTATGGGATATATCAGAGTGTTACAGTGAGGGGTGTGGGATATATCAGAATGTTACAGTGAGGGGTGTGCGATATATCAGAGAGTCACATTGAGGGGTGTAGGATATAACAGTGTTACAGAAAGGGGTGTGTTGTATATCATTGTTACAGTGAGGGGTGTGGGATGTATCAGAAATTGACAGTGAGGGTTTGTGGTATATATCGGAGTGTTACAGTGAGTGTTTTGGGATATATCAGAGTATTACTTTGTGGGATGTTGGATATAACAGAGTGTTATAGTGAGGAGTGTGGGATATATAAGATTGTTACTGTGAGTGGTTTTGGGATATATCAGAATGTTACAGTGAGGGGTGTGGGATATATCAGAGTGTTACAGTGAGGGGTGTGGATATATCAGAGTGTTACAGTGAGGGGTGTGGGATATATCAGAGTGTTACAGTGAGGTGTGTGGGGTATATCAGAGTGTTACAGTGAGGGGTGTGGGATATATCAGAGTGTTACAGTGAGGGGTCTGGAGTATATCGGAGTGTTACAGTGAGGGGTGTGGGATATATTAAAGCATTACAGTGTGGTGTGTGTGATATATCAGAGAGTTACATTGAGGGGTGTTGTATATATCGCAGTGTTACAGTGAGTGTTTTGAGATTTATCAGAGTGTTACTGTGAGGGGTGTGGGATATATCAGAGTGTTACAGTGAGGGGTGTGGGATATATCAGAGTGTTCCAGTGAGGGTTGTGGGATATATCAGAGTGTTACAGTGAGGGATATGGGGTATATCAGAGTGTTACAGTGAGGTGTTTGGGATATATCAGAGCGTTACAGTGAGGGGTGTGGGATATAGCAGATGGTTACAGTGAGGGGTGTGGGATATATCAGAGTGTTACAGTGAGGGGTGTGGCATATATCGGAGTGTTACAGTGAGTGTTTTGGGATATATCAGAGTGTTAAAGTGAGGGGTGTGGGATATATCAGTTTGTTAATTTGAGGGATGTTGGATATGTCAGAGTGTTCCAGTGAGGGGTGTGGGATGTATCAGTGTTACAGTGAGGGGTGTGGGATTTATCAGAGTGTTACATTGAGGGTTGTGGGCTATATAAGGGTGTTACACTGAAGGGTGTGGGATATATAAGATTGTTACTGTGAGGGGTGTGGGATATATCAGAGTGTTACAGTGAGGGGTGTGGGGTATATCAGAGTGTTGCAGTGAGGGGTCTGAGATATATCACAGTGTTACAGTGAGGGGTGCGGGTATATAATTGTTACTGTGAGGGGTGTGGGATATATTAGAGTTTGACAGTGAGTGGTGTGGTCTATATCGGAGTGTTACAGTGAAGGTTTTGGGATATATCTGAGTGTTACATTGAAGGATCTGGGATATATCAGAGTGTGACAGTGAGGGGTGTGGGATATATCAGAGTGTTACAGTGAGGGGTTTGGGGTATATCAGAGTGTTACAGTGAGGAGTGTGGGATATATCAAAGTGTTACTGTGAGGGGTGTGGGATATATCAGAGTTTTACATAGAAGGGTGTGGTGTATATCAGTGTGTTACAGAGAGGGATGAGGGGTATAAAAGTGTGTTACAATGATGGGTGTGGGATATATCAGAGTGTTACTGTGAGGTGTGTGGGATATATCAGAGTGTTACAGTGAGAGGTGTGAGATACATCAGAGTGTTACAGTGAGCGGTGTGTGATATATCAGAGTGTTACAGTGAGGGGTGTGGGATATATCAGAGTTTTACAGTGAGGGGTGTAGGATATATCAGAGTGTTACAGTGAGGGGTGTAGGATATATCACAGTGTTACTGTGAGGGGTGTAGGATATAGCAGTGATACAGTGAGGGGTGCGGGTATATAATTGTTATGGTGAGGGGTGTGGGATATATCAGAGTTTGACAGTGAGGGGTGTGGTCTATATCGGAGGGTTACACTGAAGGTTTTGGGATATATCTGAGTGTTACATTGAAGGATCTGGGATATATCAGAGTGTTACAGTGAGGGGTGTGGGATATATCAGAGTGTTACAGTGAGGTGTGTGGGTTATATCAGAGTGTTACAGTGATGAGTGTGGGATATAAAAGATTGTTACAGTGAGGGGTGTGGGATATATCAGAGTGTTACTGTGAGGGGTGTGGGATATATCAGAGTTTTACATAGAGGGGTGTGGTGTATATCAGAGTGTTACAGAGAGGGATGAGGGGTATAAAAGTGTGTTACAATGATGGGTGTGGGATATATCAGAGTGTTACAGTGAACGGTGTGGGATATATCAGAATGTTAAGTGAGTGGTGTGGGGTATATCAGAGTGTTACAGTGAGGGGTGTGGGATATATCAGAGTGTTACAGTGAGGGGTGTGGGATATATCAGTGTGTTACAGTGAGGGGTGTGGGATATATCAGAGTTTGACAGTGAGCGGTATGGGATATATCAGAGTGTTACAGTGAGGGGTGTGGGATATATCAGAATGTTACAGTGAGTGGTGTGCGATATATCAGAGAGTCACATTGAGGGGTGTAGGATATAACAGATTGTTACAGTGAGGGGTATGGGATATATCAAAATGTTACAGTGAGGGGTGTGGGATATATCAGAGAGTTTCAGTGAGGGGTGTGGGGTATATCAGAGTGTTACAGTGAGGGGTGTGTGGTATATCAGTGTTACAGTGAGGGTTGTGGGATATATCAGTGTGTTATAGTGAGGGGTGTGGGATATATCAGAGTGTTACATTGAGGAGTGCGGTGTATATCACAGTTTTACATAGAGGGTTGTGGGGTATATCAGAGTGTTACAGAGATGAGTGTGGGATATAAAAGATTGTTACAGTGAGGGGTGTGGGATATAACAGAGTGTTAACGTGAGGGGTGTGGGATATATCGGAGTTTTACATAGAGGGGTGTGGGTATATCAGAGTGCTACAATGAGGGGTGTGAGATATATCAGAGTGTTACAGTGAGGGGCGTGGGATATATCAGAGAGTTACAGTGAGGGGTGTGGGATATATCAGAGTGTTACAGTGAGGTTTGTGGGGTATATCAGAGTGTTACAGTGAGGAGTGTAGGATATATCATAGTGTTACAGTGAGGGATGTAGGATATATCAGAGTGTTACAGTGAGGGCTGTGGGATATATCAGTGTGTTACAGTGAGGGGTGTGGGATATATCAGAGTGTTACAGTGATGGGTATGGGATATATCAGAGTGTTACAGTGAGGGGTGTGGGATATATCAGAATGTTACAGTGAGGGGTGTGCGATATATCAGAGAGTCACATTGAGGGGTGTAGGATATAACAGTGTTACAGAAAGGGGTGTGTTGTATATCATTGTTACAGTGAGGGGTGTGGGATGTATCAGAAATTGACAGTGAGGGTTGTGGTATATATCGGAGTGTTACAGTGAGTGTTTTGGGATATATCAGAGTATTACTTTGTGGGATGTTGGATATAACAGAGTGTTATAGTGAGGAGTGTGGGATATATAAGATTGTTACTGTGAGTGGTTTTGGGATATATCAGAATGTTACAGTGAGGGGTGTGGGATATATCAGAGTGTTACAGTGAGGGGTCTGGAGTATATCGGAGTGTTACAGTGAGGGGTGTGGGATATATTAAAGCATTACAGTGTGGTGTGTGTGATATATCAGAGAGTTACATTGAGGGGTGTTGTATATATCGCAGTGTTACAGTGAGTGTTTTGAGATTTATCAGAGTGTTACTGTGAGGGGTGTGGGATATATCAGAGTGTTACAGTGAGGGGTGTGGGATATATCAGAGTGTTCCAGTGAGGGTTGTGGGATATATCAGAGTGTTACAGTGAGGGATATGGGGTATATCAGAGTGTTACAGTGAGGTGTTTGGGATATATCAGAGTGTTGCAGTGAGGGGTGTGTGGTATATCAGAGTGTTACAGTGAGGGGTGTGGGATATAGCAGATGGTTACAGTGAGGGGTGTGGGATATATCAGAGTGTTACAGTGAGGGGTGTGGGATATAGCAGAGGGTTACAGTGAGGGGTGTGGGATATATCAGAGTGTTACAGTGAGGGGTGTGGCATATATCGGAGTGTTACAGTGAGTGTTTTGGGATATATCAGAGTGTTAAAGTGAGGGGTGTGGGATATATCAGTTTGTTAATTTGAGGGATGTTGGATATGTCAGAGTGTTCCAGTGAGGGGTGTGGGATGTATCAGTGTTACAGTGAGGGGTGTGGGATTTATCAGAGTGTTACATTGAGGGTTGTGGGCTATATAAGGGTGTTACACTGAAGGGTGTGGGATATATAAGATTGTTACTGTGAGGGGTGTGGGATATATCAGAGTGTTACAGTGAGGGGTGTGGGGTATATCAGAGTGTTGCAGTGAGGGGTCTGAGATATATCACAGTGTTACAGTGAGGGGTGCGGGTATATAATTGTTACTGTGAGGGGTGTGGGATATATTAGAGTTTGACAGTGAGTGGTGTGGTCTATATCGGAGTGTTACAGTGAAGGTTTTGGGATATATCTGAGTGTTACATTGAAGGATCTGGGATATATCAGAGTGTGACAGTGAGGGGTGTGGCGTATATCAGAGTGTGACAGTGAGGGGTGTGGGATATATCAGAGTGTTACAGTGAGGGGTTTGGGGTATATCAGAGTGTTACAGTGAGGAGTGTGGGATATATCAAAGTGTTACTGTGAGGAGTGTGGGATATATCAGAGTTTTACATAGAAGGGTGTGGTGTATATCAGTGTGTTACAGAGAGGGATGAGGGGTATAAAAGTGTGTTACAATGATGGGTGTGGGATATATCAGAGTGTTACTGTGAGGTGTGTGGGATATATCAGAGTGTTACAGTGAGAGGTGTGAGATACATCAGAGTGTTACAGTGAGCGGTGTGTGATATATCAGAGTGTTACAGTGAGGGGTGTGGGATATATCAGAGTTTTACAGTGAGGGGTGTAGGATATATCAGAGTGTTACAGTGAGGGGTGTAGGATATATCACAGTGTTACTGTGAGGGGTGTAGGATATAGCAGTGATACAGTGAGGGGTGCGGGTATATAATTGTTATGGTGAGGGGTGTGGGATATATCAGAGTTTGACAGTGAGGGGTGTGGTCTATATCGGAGGGTTACACTGAAGGTTTTGGGATATATCTGAGTGTTACATTGAAGGATCTGGGATATATCAGAGTGTTACAGTGAGGGGTGTGGGATATATCAGAGTGTTACAGTGAGGGGTGTGGGATATATCAGAGTGTTAAAGTGAGGTGTGTGGGATATATCAGAGTGTTACAGTGAGGTGTGTGGGTTATATCAGAGTGTTACAGTGATGAGTGTGGGATATAAAAGATTGTTACAGTGAGGGGTGTGGGATATATCAGAGTGTTACTGTGAGGGGTGTGGGATATATCAGAGTTTTACATAGAGGGGTGTGGTGTATATCAGAGTGTTACAGAGAGGGATGAGGGGTATAAAAGTGTGTTACAATGATGGGTGTGGGATATATCAGAGTGTTACAGTGAACGGTGTGGGATATATCAGAATGTTAAGTGAGTGGTGTGGGGTATATCAGAGTGTTACAGTGAGGGGTGTGGGATATATCAGATTGTTACAGTGAGGGGTGTGGGATATATCAGTGTGTTACAGTGAGGGGTGTGGGATATATCAGAGTTTGACAGTGAGCGGTATGGGATATATCAGAGTGTTACAGTGAGGGGTGTGGGATATATCAGAATGTTACAGTGAGGGGTGTGCGATATATCAGAGAGTCACATTGAGGGGTGTAGGATATAACAGATTGTTACAGTGAGGGGTATGGGATATATCAAAATGTTACAGTGAGGGGTGTGGGATATATCAGAGAGTTTCAGTGAGGGGTGTGGGGTATATCAGAGTGTTACAGTGAGGGGTGTGTGGTATATCAGTGTTACAGTGAGGGTTGTGGGATATATCAGTGTGTTATAGTGAGGGGTGTGGGATATATCAGAGTGTTACATTGAGGAGTGCGGTGTATATCACAGTTTTACATAGAGGGTTGTGGGGTATATCAGAGTGTTACAGAGATGAGTGTGGGATATAAAAGATTGTTACAGTGAGGGGTGTGGGATATAACAGAGTGTTAACGTGAGGGGTGTGGGATATATCGGAGTTTTACATAGAGGGGTGTGGGTATATCAGAGTGCTACAATGAGGGGTGTGAGATATATTAGAGTGTTACAGTGAGGGGCGTGGGATATATCAGAGAGTTACAGTGAGGGGTGTGGGATATATCAGAGTGTTACAGTGAGGTTTGTGGGGTATATCAGAGTGTTACAGTGAGGAGTGTAGGATATATCATAGTGTTACAGTGAGGGATGTAGGATATATCAGAGTGTTACAGTGAGGGCTGTGGGATATATCAGTGTGTTACAGTGAGGGGTGTGGGATATATCAGAGTGTTACAGTGAGGGGTATGGGATATATCAGAGTGTTACAGTGAGGGGTGTGGGATATATCAGAATGTTACAGTGAGGGGTGTGCGATATATCAGAGAGTCACATTGAGGGGTGTAGGATATAACAGTGTTACAGAAAGGGGTGTGTTGTATATCATTGTTACAGTGAGGGGTGTGGGATGTATCAGAAATTGACAGTGAAGGGTGTGGTATATATCGGAGTGTTACAGTGAGTGTTTTGGGATATATCAGAGTATTACTTTGTGGGATGTTGGATATAACAGAGTGTAATAGTGAGGAGTGTGGGATATATAAGATTGTTACTGTGAGTGGTTTTGGGATATATCAGAATGTTACAGTGAGGGGTGTGGGATATATCAGAGTGTTACAGTTATGGCTGTGGAATAAACCAGAGTGTTACAGTGAGGGGTGTGGGGTATATCAGAGTGTTACAGTGAGGGGTGTGGGATATATCAGAGTGTTACAGTGAGTGGTGTGGGATATATCAGAGTGTTACAGTGAGGGGTCTGGAGTATATCGGAGTGTTACAGTGAGGGGTGTGGGATATATTAAAGCATTACAGTGTGGTGTGTGTGATATATCAGAGAGTTACATTGAGGGGTGTTGTATATATCGCAGTGTTACAGTGAGTGTTTTGAGATTTATCAGAGTGTTACTGTGAGGGGTGTGGGATATAGCAGAGGGTTACAGTGAGGGGTGTGGGATATATCAGAGTGTTACAGTGAGGGGTGTGGCATATATCGGAGTGTTACAGTGAGTGTTTTGGGATATATCAGAGTTTTAAAGTGAGGGGTGTGGGATATATTAGTTTGTTAATTTGAGGGATGTTGGATATGTCAGAGTGTTCCAGTGAGGGGTGTGGGATATATCAGTGTTACAGTGAGGGGTGTGGGATTTATCAGAGTGTTACATTGAGGGTTGTGGGCTATATAAGGGTGTTACACTGAAGGGTGTGGGATATATAAGATTGTTACTGTGAGGGGTGTGGGATATATCAGAGTGTTACAGTGAGGGGTGTGGGGTATATCAGAATGTTGCAGTGAGGGGTCTGAGATATATCACAGTGTTACAGTGAGGGGTGCGGGTATATAATTGTTACTGTGAGGGGTGTGGGATATATTAGAGTTTGACAGTGAGTGGTGTGGTCTATATCGGAGTGTTACAGTGAAGGTTTTGGGATATATCTGAGTGTTACATTGAAGGATCTGGGATATATCAGAGTGTGACAGTGAGGGGTGTGGGATATATCAGAGTGTTACAGTGAGGGGTTTGGGGTATATCAGAGTGTTACAGTGAGGAGTGTGGGATATATCAGAGTTTTACATAGAAGGGTGTGGTGTATATCAGTGTGTTACAGAGAGGGATGAGGGGTATAAAAGTGTGTTACAATGATGGGTGTGGGATATATCAGAGTGTTACTGTGAGGTGTGTGGGATATATCAGAGTGTTACAGTGAGAGGTGTGAGATACATCAGAGTGTTACAGTGAGCGGTGTGTGATATATCAGAGTGTTACAGTGAGGGGTGTGGGATATATCAGAGTTTTACAGTGAGGGGTGTAGGATATATCAGAGTGTTACAGTGAGGGGTGTAGGATATATCACAGTGTTACTGTGAGGGGTGTAGGATATAGCAGTGATACAGTGAGGGGTGCGGGTATATAATTGTTACGGTGAGGGGTGTGGGATATATCAGAGTTTGACAGTGAGGGGTGTGGTCTACATCGGAGGGTTACACTGAAGGTTTTGGGATATATCTGAGTGTTACATTGAAGGATCTGGGATATATCAGAGTGTTACAGTGAGGGGTGTGGGATATATCAGAGTGTTACAGTGAGGGGTGTGGGATATATCAGAGTGTTAAAGTGAGGTGTGTGGGATATATCAGAGTGTTACAGTGAGGTGTGTGGGTTATATCAGAGTGTTACAGTGATGAGTGTGGGATATAAAAGATTGTTACAGTGAGGGGTGTGGGATATATCAGAGTGTTACAGTGAGGGGTGTGGGATATATCAGAGTGTTCCAGTGAGGGTTGTGGGATATATCAGAGTGTTACAGTGAGGGATATGGGGTATATCAGAGCGTTACAGTGAGGTGTTTGGGATATATCAGAGCGTTACAGTGAGGGGTGTGGGATATAGCAGAGGGTTACAGTGAGGGGTGTGGCATATATCGGAGTGTTACAGTGAGTGTTTTGGGATATATCAGAGTGTTAAAGTGAGGGGTGTGGGATATATCAGTTTGTTAATTTGAGGGATGTTGGATATGTCAGAGTGTTCCAGTGAGTGGTGTGGGATATATCAGTGTTACAGTGAGGGGTGTGGGATTTATCAGAGTGTTACATTGAGGGTTGTGGGCTATATAAGGGTGTTACACTGAAGGGTGTGGGATATATAAGATTGTTACTGTGAGGGGTGTGGGATATATCAGAGTGTTACAGTGAGGGGTTTGGGGTATATCAGAGTGTTACAGTGAGGAGTGTGGGATATATCAAAGTGTTACTGTGAGGGGTGTGGGATATATCAGAGTTTTACATAGAAGGGTGTGGTGTATATCAGTGTGTTACAGAGAGGGATGAGGGGTATAAAAGTGTGTTACAATGATGGGTGTGGGATATATCAGAGTGTTACTGTGAGGTGTGTGGGATATATCAGAGTGTTACAGTGAGGGGTCTGAGATATATCACAGTGTTACAGTGAGGGGTGCGGGTATATAATTGTTACTGTGAGGTGTGTGGGATATATTAGAGTTTGACAGTGAGTGGTGTGGTCTATATCGGAGTGTTACAGTGAAGGTTTTGGGATATATCTGAGTGTTACATTGAAGGATCTGGGATATATCAGAGTGTGACAGTGAGGGGTGTGGGATATATCAGAGTGTTACAGTGAGGGGTTTGGGGTATATCAGAGTGTTACAGTGAGGAGTGTGGGATATATCAAAGTGTTACTGTGAGGGGTGTGGGATATATCAGAGTTTTACATAGAAGGGTGTGGTGTATATCAGTGTGTTACAGAGAGGGATGAGGGGTATAAAAGTGTGTTACAATGATGGGTGTGGGATATATCAGAGTGTTACAATGATGGGTGTGGGATATATCAGAGTGTTACTGTGAGGTGTGTGGGATATATCAGAGTGTTAAAGTGAGGGGTGTGGGATATATCAGAGTTTTACAGTGAGGGGTGTAGGATATATCAGAGTGTTACAGTGAGGGGTGTAGGATATATCACAGTGTTACTGTGAGGGGTGTAGGATATAGCAGTGATACAGTGAGGGGTGCGGGTATATAATTGTTACGGTGAGGGGTGTGGGATATATCAGAGTTTGACAGTGAGGGGTGTGGTCTATATCGGAGTGTTACACTGAAGGTTTTGGGATATATCTGAGTGTTACATTGAAGGATCTGGGATATATCAGAGTGTTACAGTGAGGGGTGTGGGATATATCAGAGTGTTACAGTGAGGGGTGTGGGTTATATCAGAGTGTTACAGTGAGGGGTGTGGGATATATCAGAGTGTTACAGTGAGGAGTGTGGGATATATCAGAGTGTTACAGTGAGGTGTGTGGGTTATATCAGAGTGTTACAGTGATGAGTGTGGGATATAAAAGATTGTTACAGTGAGGGGTGTGGGATATATCAGAGTGTTACTGTGAGGGGTGTGGGATATATCAGAGTTTTACATAGAGGGGTGTGGTGTATATCAGAGTGTTACAGAGAGGGATGAGGGGTATAAAAGTGTGTTACAATGATGGGTGTGGGATATATCAGAGTGTTACAGTGAACGGTGTGGGATATATCAGAATGTTAAGTGAGTGGTGTGGGGTATATCAGAGTGTTACAGTGAGGCGTGTGGGATATATCAGAGTGTTACAGTGAGGGGTGTGGGATATATCAGTGTGTTACAGTGAGGGGTGTGGGATATATCAGAGTTTGACAGTGAGCAGTATGGGATATATCAGAGTGTTACAGTGAGGGGTGTGGGATATATCAGAATGTTACAGTGAGGGGTGTGCGATATATCAGAGAGTCACATTGAGGGGTGTAGGATATATCAGAGTGTTACAGTGAGGGGTATGGGATATATCAAAATGTTACAGTGAGGGGTGTGGGATATATCAGAGAGTTTCAGTGAGGGGTGTGGGGTATATCAGAGTGTTACAGTGAGGGGTGTGTGGTGTATCAGTGTTACAGTGAGGGTTGTGGGATATATCAGTGTGTTACAGTGAGGGGTGAGGGATATATTAGAGTGTTACAATGAGGGGTGTGGTATATATCACAGTGTTACAGTGAGGGGTTTGGGGTAGATCAGTGTTACCGTGAGATGTGTGGGATATATCAGTGTGTGACAGTGAGTGTTGTGGGATATATCAGAGTGTTACAGTGAGAGGTGTGGGATATAACAGAGTGTTAGATTGAGAGGTGTGGGATATATCAGAGTGTTACATTGAGGGGTGTGGTTTATATCAGAGTGTTACAGCGAGGGTTGCGGGATATATCAGAGTATCACATTGAGGGGTGTGGGATATATCAGAGTGTTACAGTGAGATGTGTGGGATATATCAGACTGTTACAGTGAGAGGTGTGGGATATATCAGGGTGTTACAGTGAGGGGTGAGGAATAAATCAGAGTGTTACAGTGAGGGGTGAGGGATATATCGGAGCATTACAGTGAGGGGTGTGCGATACATCAGAGTATTACATTGAGAGGTGTGGGATATATCAGAGTGTTACAGTGAGGGGTGTGGGACATATCATAGTGTTACATTGAGGGTTGTGTGATATATCAGAGTATTACAGTGAGGTGTGTGTGATTCATCAAAGTGTTACATTGAGGGAAGTGGGATATATCAGATTGATACCGTTTGGTGTGTGTGATATATCAGAGTGTTACAGTGAGGTGTGTGGGATATATCAGACTGTTACAGTGAGGTGAGTGGGATATATCACAGTGTTATTGTGAGAGGTTTGGCGTATATCAGATTGTTACAGTGAGGGGTGTGGGTTATATCACATTGTAACTGTGAGGGGTGTAGGATACATCAGTGTTACAGAGAGGGGTGTGGGATATATCATTGTTACTGTGAGGGGTGTGGGATATATCAGAGTTTGACAGTGAGGAGTGTGGGACATATCGTAGTGTTACAGTGAAGGTTTTTGGATATATCTGAGTGTTACATTGAAGGATGTGGGATATATCAGAGTGTTACAGTAAGGGGTGTGGGATATATCAGAGTGTTACAGTGAGGGGTGTGGGGTATATCAGAGTGTTACAGAGAGGAGTGTGGGATATAAAAGATTGTTACAGTGAGGGGTGTGGGATATATCAGAGTTTGACAGTGAGGGCTGTGCTATATATCAGAGTGTTACAGTGTGGGGTGTGGGATATATCTGAGTGTTACATTGAAGGATTTGGGATATATCAGAGTGTTACAGTGAGGGGTGTGGGATATATCAGAGTGTTACAGTGAGGGGTGTGGGGTATATCAGAGTGTTACAGTGAGGGGTGTGGGATATATCAGAGTGTTACAGTGAGCGGTGTGGGATATATCAGAGTGTTACAGTGAGGGGTGTGGGGTATATCAGAGTGTTACATTGAGGGGTGTGGGATATATCAGAGTGTTACAGTGAGGGGTGCGGTCTATATCAGGGTGTTACAGTGATGAGTGTGGGAATTATAAGATTGTTACAGAGAGGGGTGTGGGATATATCAGAGTATTACTGTGACGGGTGTGGGATATATCAGAGTGTTACAGTGAGGCGTGTGGGATATATCAGAGTGTTACAGAGAGGGGTGAGGGGTATACAAGAGTGTTACAATGAGGGGTTTGGAGTATATCAGATTGTAAGAGTGAGAGGTGTGGGATATATCAGAGTGTTACAGTGAGAGGTGTGGGATATATTATAGTGTAACCGAGAGGGGTGTGAGATATATCAGAGTGTTACAGTGAGGGGTGTGGGATATATCAGAGTGTTACCGTGAGGGGGTCGGGATATATTAGAGTGTTACATTGAGGGGCGTTGGATAAATCAGGGTGTTACAGTGAGGGCTGTGGGATATATCTGTGTGTTACAGTGAGGGGCATGGGATATATCAGAGTGTTACAGTGAGGGGTGTGGGATATATCAGAGTGTTAGAGTGAGGGGTGTAGGATATATCAGTGTTACAGTGAGGGGTGTTGGGTATATCAGGGTGTTACAGTGAGGGGTGTGGGATATATCAGTGTGTTACAATGACGGGTGTGGGATACGTCAGAGTGTTACAGTGAGGGGTGTGGGTTATTCACCGTGTTACAGTGAGGGGTGTGGGATATATCAGAGTGTTACTGTGAGGGATGTGCTGTATATCATTATTACAGTGAGGGGTGTGTGATATATCAGAGTGTGACAGTGATGGGTGTGGGTTTTATCGGAATGTTACAGTGAGGGGTTTGTTGTATATCAGAGTTTTTCAGTGAGGGGTGTGGGATATATCTGAATGTTACGGTGAGGTGTGTGGGATATATCAGAGTATTACAGTGAGGGGTGTGGGATATATCTGAGTATTACAGTGAGGTGTGTATGATTCATCAAAATGTTAAATTGAGGGAAGTGTGATATATCAGATTGTTACCGTTTGGTGTGTGTGATATATCAGTGAGTTACAGTGAGGGGTGTGGGGTATATCAGACTGTTACAGTGAGGGGTGTTGGATATATAATAGTGTTACAGAGAGGGGTGTGGGATAAATCAGAGTGTGACAGAGAGCGGTGTGTGTTATATCAGAGTGTTTCAGTAAGTGGTGTGGGATATATCAGAGTCTTACCGTGAGGGGTGTGGGATATATCAGAGTGTTACAGTGAGGGGTTTGGGGTATATCAGAGTGTTACTGTGAGGAGTGTGGGATATATTAAAATGTTACAGTGAGGCGTGTGGGAGATATCACAGTGTTACTGTGAGGAGTTTGGGGTATATCAGAGTGTTACAGTGAGGGATGTGGGATATATTAGAGTATTACAGTGAGGGGTGTGGATTATATCAGAGTGTTACAGTGAGGGGTGTAGGATATATCAGTGTTACAGTGAGGGGTGTGGTGTATATCATTGTTACTGGGAGGGGTGAGGGATATATCAGAGTTTGACAGTGAGGGGTGTGTTATATATCGGAGTGTTACAGTGAAGGTTTTTGGATATATCTGAGTGTTACATTGAAGGATGTGGGATATATCAGTGTGTTACAGTGAGGGGTGTGGGATATATCAGAGTGTTAAAGTGAGGGCTGTGGGATATATCAGAGTGTTACTGTGAGGGGTGTGGGATATATCAGAGTGTTACAGAGAGGGGTGAGTGGTATAAAACGGTGTTACAATGAGGTGTGTGGGATATGTCAGAGTGTTACAGTGAGGGGTTTGTGATATATCAGAGTGTGACAGCGAGGGGTGTGAGATTAATTGGATTGTTACAGTGAGGGTTTCGGGATATATCAGAGTGTTACAGTGAGGGGTGTGGGATATATCAGAATGATACAGTGAGGGGTGTGGAATATATCAGAGAGTTACAGTGAGGTGTGTGGGATATATCAAAGTGTAACAGTGAGGGTTATGGGCTATATCAGTGTTTTACTTTGAGGGGTGTGGGAAATATCAGAGTGTTACAGTGAGGGGTGTGGGATATATCACAGTGTTACAGTGAGGGGTTTGGGGTATATCAGAGTGTTACAGTGAGGGATGTGGGATATATTAGTGTGTTACAGTGAGGGGTGTGGGATATATCAGAGTGTTACAGTGTGGGTTGTGTGTTATATCCGTGTGTTACAGGGAAGGGTGTGGGATATATCACAGTGTTACAGTGAGGGGTTTGGGGTATATCAGATTGTTACAGTGAGGGATGTGGGATATATTAGAGTGTTACAGTGAGGGGTGTGGGATATATCAGAGTGTTACATTGTGGGGTGTGGGATATATCAGAGTGTTACAGTGAGGGTTGTGGCATATATCAGTGTGTTACAGTGATGAGTGTGGGATATATCAGTTTGTTGCAGTGAGGGTTGTCGGATATATCAGACTGTTACCGTGAGGCGTGTGGGATATATCAGAGTGTTACAGTGAGGGGTGTGGGATATATCAGAGTGTTACAGTGAGGGGTGTGGGATATATCAAAGTGTTACAGTGGGGGTTATGGTCTATATCAGTGTTTTACTTTGAGGGGTGTGGGATATATCAGTGTTTTGCGGTGAGGGGTGTGGGATATATCAGTGTGTTACAGTGAGGGTTGTGGGATATATCTCAGTGTTGCAGTGAGGGGTGTGGGATATATCAGAGTGTTACAGTGAGGGGTGTTGTATATATCACAGTGTTACAGTGAGGGGTTTGGGGTATATCAGAGTGTTACAGTGAGGGATATGGGATATATTAGTGTGTTACAGTGAGGGGTGTGGTATATATCAGAGTGTTACAGTGTGGGTTGTGTGTTATATCCGAGTGTTACAGGGAAGGGTGTGGGATATATCACAGTGTTACAGTGAGGGGTTTGGGGTATATCAGATTGTTACAGTGAGGGATGTGGGATATATTAGAGTGTTACAGTGTGGGGTGTGGGATATATCAGAGTTTTACAGTGAGGGTTGTGGCATATATCAGTGTGTTACAGTGATGAGTGTGGGATATATCAGTTTGTTGCAGTGAGGGTTGTCGGATATATCAGACTGTTACCGTGAGGTGTGTGGGATATATCAGAGTGTTACAGTGAGGGGTGTGGGATATATCAGAGTGTTACAGTGAGGGGTGTGGGGTATATCAGAGTGTTAAAGTGAGGGGTGTGGGGTATATCAGAGTGTTACAGTGTGGGTTGTGTGTTATATCCGAGTGTTACAGGGAAGGGTGTGGGATATATCACAGTGTTACAGTGAGGGGTTTGGGGTATATCAGATTGTTACAGTGAGGGGTGTGGGATATATCAGAGTGTTACATTGTGGGGTGTGGGATATATCAGAGTTTTACAGTGAGGGTTGTGGCATATATCAGTGTGTTACAGTGATGAGTGTGGGATATATCAGTTTGTTGCAGTGAGGGTTGTCGGATATATCAGACTGTTACCGTGAGGCGTGTGGGATATATCAGAGTGTTACAGTGAGGGGTGTGGGATATATCAGAGTGTTACAGTGAGGGGTGTGGGGTATATCAGAGTGTTAAAGTGAGGGGTGTGGGGTATATCAGAGTGTTACAGTCATGGGTGTGGGATATATCAGAGAGTTACAGTGAGGGGTGTGGGATATATCAAAGTGTTACAGTGGGGGTTATGGTCTATATCAGTGTTTTACTTTGACGGGTGTGGGATATATCAGTGTTTTGCGGTGAGGGGTGTGGGATATATCAGTGTGTTACAGCGAGGGGTGTGGGATATATCTCAGTGTTGCAGTGAGGGGTGTGGGATATATCAGAGTGTTACAGTGAGGGGTGTGGTATATATCAGAGTGTTACAGTGAGGGTTGTGGGATATATCAGAGTGTTACAGTGAGGGGTGTGGGGTATATCAGAGTGTTACAGTGAGGAGTGTGGGATATATCAGAGTGTTACAGTGTGGGATGCGGGATATATCTAAGTGTTACAGTGAGCGGTGTGGGATATATCAGATTGTTACAGTGAGGGGTGTGGGATATATCAGTGTGTTACTTTAATGGGTGTGGGATATATCAGTGTGTTACTTTGATGTGTGTGGGATATATCAGAGTGTTACTGTGATTGGTGTGGGGTATATCAGTGTGTTACAGTGAGGAGTGTGGGATATATCAGAGTGTTACAGTGAGACGTGTGGGATATATCAGAGTGTTACATTGAGGGTTGTGTGATATATCAGAGTATTACAGTGAGGTGTGTGTGATTCATCAAAGTGTTACATTGAGGGAAGTGGGATATATCAGATTGATACCGTTTGGTGTGTGTGATATATCAGAGTGTTACATTGAGCGCTGTGGGATATATCAATGTGTTGCAGTGAGGAGCGTGGGATATATCAGAGTGTTACAGTGAGGGGTGTTGGATATATCATAGCGTTACAGTGAGGGGTGTGGGGTATATCACAGTGTTACAGTCACGGGTGTGGGATATATCAGAGTGTTACAGTGAGGGAAGTGGGATATATCAGAGTGATACAGTGAGGTGTGTGGGATATATCAGACTGTTACAGTGAGGTGAGTGGGATATATCACAGTGTTAGTGTGAGAGGTTTGGCGTATATCAGATTGTTACAGTGAGGGGTGTGGGTTATATCACATTGTAACTGTGAGGGGTGTAGGATACATCAGTGTTACAGAGAGGGGTGTGGGATATATCATTGTTACTGTGAGGGGTGTGGGATATATCAGAGTTTGACAGTGAGGAGTGTGGGACATATCGTAGTGTTACAGTGAAGGTTTTTGGATATATCTGAGTGTTACACTGAAGGATGTGGGATATATCAGTGTTACAGTAAGGGGTGTGGGATATATCAGAGTGTTACAGTGAGGGGTGTGGGGTATATCAGAGTGTTACAGATAGGAGTGTGGGATGTAAAAGATTGTTACAGTGAGGGGTGTGGGATAAATCAGAGTGTGACACTGAGGGTTGTGTGTTATTTCCGAATGTTACAGTGAGTGGTGTGGGATATATAGGAGTGTTACAGTGAGGGGTGTGGGATATATCAGAGTGCTACAGTGAGGAGTGCGGGATATATCTAAGTGTTACAGTGAGCGGTGTGGGATATATCAGATTGTTACAGTGAGGGGTGTGGGATATATCAGTGTGTTACTTTAATGGGTGTGGGATATATCAGTGTGTTACTTTGATGGGTGTGGGATATATCAGAGTGTTACTGTGATTGGTGTGGGGTATATCAGTGTGTTACAGTGAGGGGTGTGGGATATATCAGAGTGTTACAGTGAGAGGTGTGGGGTATATCAGAGTGTTACAGAGAAGAGTGTGGGGTATAATAGATTGTTACAGTGAGGGCTGTGGGATATATCAGAGTGTTACAGTGAGGGGTGGGGGATGTATCAGAGTGTTACAGTGAGGGGTGTGGGATATATCAGAGTGTTACAGAGAAGAGTGTGGGGTATAATAGATTGTTACAGTGAGGGCTGTGGGATATATCAGAGTGTTACAGTGAGGGGTGGGGGATGTATCAGAGTGTTACAGTGAGGGGTGTGGGATATATCAGAGTGTTACAATGAGGGGTGTGGGATATGTCAGAGTGTTACAGTGAGGGGTTTGTGATATATCAGAGTGTGACAGTGAGGGGTGTGGGATATATCAGAATGATACAGTGAGGGGTGTGGGATATATCAGAGAGTTACAGTGAGGTGTGTGAGATATATCAAAGTTTTACAGTGAGGGTTATGGGCTATATGAGTGTTTTACTTTGAGGGGTGTGGGATATATCAGAGTGTTACAGTGAGTGTTGTGGGATATATCAGAGTGTTACAATGAGGGGTGTGGGGCATATCAGAGTGTTACTGTGAGGGGTTTGGGATATATCTCAGTGTTGCATTGAGGGGTGTGGGGTATATCAGAGTGTTACAGTGAGGAGTGTGGGATATATCAGATTGTTACAATGATGGGTGTGGGATAAATCAGAGTGTGACAGACAGGGGTGTGTGTTATATCCGAGTGTTACAGTGAGGGATGTGGGATATATCAGATTGTTACAGTGTGGGTTGTGTGTTAAATCCGAGTGTTACAGTGAGGGGTGTGGGATATATCACAGTGTTACAGTGAGGAATGTGGGATATATCAGAGTGTTACATTGAGGGGTGTAGGACATATCACTGTTACAGTGAGGGGTGTCGGATATATCAGAGTTTTACAGTGAGGGTTGTGGCATATATCAGTGTGTTACAGTGATGAGTGTGGGATATATCAGTTTGTTGCATGAGGTTTGTGGGATATATCAGAGTGTTACCGTGAGGCGTGTGGGATATATCAGAGTATTAGATTGAGGGGTGCGAGATATATCAGAGTGTTACAGTGAGGGTGTGGGATAATCACAGTGTTACAGTGAGGGGTGTGGGATATATCAGAGTGTGACAGTGAGGGGTGTGGGATTAATTGGATTGTTACTGTGAGGGTTTCGGGATTTATCATAGTGTTACAGTGAGGGGTGTGGGATATATCAGAATGATACAGTGAGGGGTGTGGGATATATCAGAGAGTTACAGTGAGGGGTGTGGGATATATCAAAGTGTTACAGTGAGGGTTATGGGCTATATCAGTGTTTTACTTTGAGGGGTGTGGGATATATCAGTGTTTTGCGGTGAGGGGTGTGGGATATATCAGAGTGTTACAGTGAGGTGTGTGGGATATATCTCAGTGTTGCAGTGAGGGGTGTGGGATATATCAGAGTGTTACAGTGAGGGGTCTGGGATATATCAGAGTGTTACAGTGAGGGGTGTGGGATATATCAGAGTGTTACAATGAGGGGTGTGGAGTATATCAGAGTGTCACAGTGAGGCGTGTGGGATAATCAGAGTGTTACAGTGAGCGGTGTGGGATATATCTCAGTGTTGCAGTGAGGGGTGTGGGGTATATCAGAGAGTTACAATGAGGGGTGTGGGATAAATCAGAGTGTGACAGTGAGGGGTGTGTGTTATATCCGTGTGTTACAGTGAGGGGTGTGGGATATAGCACAGTGTTACAGTGAGGGTTTTGGGGTATATCACAGTGTTACAGTGAGGGATGTGGGATATATTAGAGTGTTACAGTGAGGGGTGTGGGATATATCAGAGTGTTACAGTGAGGGTTGTGGTATATATCAGTGTGTTACAGTGATTGGTGTGGGATATATCAGAGTGTAAAGTGAGGGGTGTGGAGTATATCAGAGTGTTTCAGTGAGCGGTGTGGGGTATATCAGAGTGTTACAGTGATGGGTGTGGGATATATCAGAGTGTTACAGTGAGGGGTGTGGGATATATCAGTGTGTTATTGTGAGGGGTGTGTGATATTTCAGTGTTACAGTGAGGTGTGTGGGATTTATCAGTGTGTTACAGTGAGTGGTGTGGGATATATCAGTGTTAAAGTGAGGGGTTTGGGATACATCAGAGTGTCACAGTTATGAGTGTGGGGTATGTCAGCGTGTTACAGTGATGGATGTGGGATACATCAGAGTGTTATAGTGAGCGGTGTGGGTTATAACAGAGTGTTGCAGTGAGGGGTGTGGGATATATCAGAGTGTTACAGTGACCGGTGTGGGATATATCAGTGTGTTACAGAGAGGGGTGTGGGATATTTCAGAGTGTTACAGTGACCGGTGTAGGATATATCAGTGTGTTACAGAGAGGAGTGTGGGGTATATCAGAGTGTTACAGTGAGAGTTGTGGTATATATATGAGTGTTACAGGTAGAGGTGTGGGGTATATCATAGTGTTACAGTGAGGGGTGTGCGATATATCAGAGTGTTACAGTGAGGGGTGTGGGATATATCAGTGTTACTGTGAGGGGTGACATATATATCAGTGTGATACAGTGAGGGGTTTTGGGAAATATTAGAGTGTTACAGTGAGGGGTGTGGGATTTATCAGTGCTAAAGTGAGGGGTGTGGGATACATCAGAGTATCACAGTGAGGAGTGTGGGATATATCAGAGTGTTACAGTGAGGGGTGTGGGATATATCTGAGCGTTACAGTGAGGGGTGTGGGATATATCAGAGTGTTACAGTGAGGGGTGTGGGATATATCAGAGTGTTACAGTGAGGGGTGTGGGATATATCAGACTGTTACAGTGAGGAGTGTTGGATGTATCAGATTGTTACAGTGAGGGGTGTGGGAAATATCAGACTATTACAGTGAAGTGTCTTGGATATATCAGAGTGTTACAGTGAGGGTTGTAGGGTACATCAGAGTATCACAGTGAGGAGTGTGGGGTATATCAGAGTGATACAGTGAGGGGTGTGGGATATATCAGAGTGTTGCAGTGAGGGGTGTGGGATATATCAGAGTGTTACAGTGAGGGGTGTGGGATTTATCAGTGTTACAGTGAGTGGTGTGGGATACCTCAGAGTATCACAGTGAGGAGTGTGGGGTATATCAGAGTGCTACAGTGAGGGGTATGGGATATATCAGAGTGTTTCAGTCGCGGTTGTTTTGTATATTACAGTTTAACCGTGCCGTTAGAGTTATGAAGATACAGGCCAGTTTATCGGGTGACTCTGGCCTGGTTTATACCTTCTGGCTGTATGAAGGGCTTGGAGTTGGAGATAATTCCAGTTCGGGATCCTCCACCGATTGGGAAAACCTGTGTATAAAGAGATAAAAGTATAACTGGGATCTTGAGATAGACATTCTCAGCTCTGCCTAATCCCTCGATGTGACTCTCCCAGCTATCTGTTACCCTGTATATAATATAACCCCCTGTACCCCTCGATGTGACTCTCCCAGCTATCTGTTACCCTGTATATTATAAAACCCACTGTAACCCTCGATGTGACTCTCTCCCAGCTATCTGTTACCCTGTATATAATATAACCCCCTGTACCACTCGATGTGACTCTCTCCCAGCTATCTGTTACCCTGTATATAATATAACCCCCTGTACCCCTCGATGTGACTCTCCCAGCTATCTGTTACCCTGTATATTATAAAACCCACTGTAACCCTCGATGTGACTCTCTCCCAGCTATCTGTTACCCTGTATATAATATAACCCCCTGTACCCCTCGATGTGACTCTCTCCCAGCTATCTGTTACCCTGTATATAATATAACCCCCTGTACCCCTCGATGTGACTCTCTCCCAGCTATCTGTTACCCTGTATATAATATAACCCCCTGTACCCCTCGATGTGACTCTCTCCCAGCTATCTGTTACCCTGTATATAATATAACCTCCTGTACCCTTCGATGTGACTCTCTCCCAGCTATCTGTTACCCTGTATATAATATAACCCCCTGTACCCCTCGATGTGACTCTCTCCCAGCTATCTGTTACCCTGTATATAATATAACCCCCTGTACCCCTCGATGTGACTCTCTCCCAGCTATCTGTTACTGTGCATATAATATAACCCCCTGTACCCCTCGATGTTACTCTCTCCCAGCTATCTGTTACCCTTTATATATACCCCCCTGTACCCCTCGATGTGACACTCTCCCAGCTATCTGTTACCCTGTGTATAATATAAACCCGTGAACCCCTCGATGTGTCGCTCTCCCAGCTATCTGTTACCCTGTATATAATATAACCCCCTGTACCCCTCGAAGTGACTCTCTCCCAGCTATCTGTTATCCTGTACATAATATAACCCCCTGAAACCCTCGATGTGTCTCTCTCCCAGCTATCTGTTACCCTGTATATAATATAACCCCCTGTACCACTCGATGTGGCACTCTCCCAGCTATCTGTTACCCTGCATATAATATAACCCCCTGTACCCCTCGATGTTACTCTCTCCCAGCTATCTGTTACCCTGTGTATAATATAACCCCCTGTACCCCTCGATGTGACTCTCTCGCAGCTATCTGATGCCCTGTATACAATATAACCCTCTGTACCACTCGATGTTTTCTCCCAGCTATCTGTTACCCTTTATATAATATAACCCCCTGTACCCCTCGATGTGACTCTCTCGCAGCTATCTGATGCCCTGTATACAATATAACCCTCTGTACCACTCGATGTGACTCTCTCCCAGCTATCTGATACCCTGTATATATACCCCCCTGTAACCCTCGATTTGACTCTCTCGCAGCTATCTGTTACCCTGTACATAATATATCCCCCTCTACCCCTCGATGTGACTCTCTCCCAGCTATCATTTACCCTGTGTGTAATAAAAGACCCTGTACCCCTCCATGTGACTATCTCCCAGCAATGTGTTACCCTGTATATAATATAACCCCCTGTACCCCTCGATGAGACTCTCTCCCAGCTATCTTTTAACCTATGTGTAATAAAAGACCCTGTACCCCTCGATGTGACTCTCTCCCAGCTATCTTTCACCCTGTATATAATATAACACCCTGTACCCCTCGATGTGTCTCTCTCCCAGCTATCTGTTACCCTGAATATAATATAACCCCATGTACCCCTCGATGTGACTCTCTCCCAGCTATCTGTTACCCTGTATATAATATAACCCCCTGTACTACTCGATGTTACTCTCTCCCAGCTATCTGTTAACCTGTATATAATATAACCCCCTATACCCCTCGTTGTGACTCTATCCCAGCTGTTACCCTGTATATAATATAACACCCTGTACCCCTCGATGTGACTCTCTCCCAGCTATCTGTTACCCTGTACATAATATAACCCCCTGTACCCCTCGATGTGTCTCTCTCCCAGCTATCTGTTACCCTGTATATAATATAACCCCCTGTACACCTCGATGTGACTCTCTCCCTGCTATCTGTTACCCTGTATATAATATAACCCTACGTACACCTCGATGTGACTCTCTCCCTGCTATGTTACCCTGTATATAATACAACCCCGTGTACCCCTCGATGTGACTCTCTCCCAGCTATCTGTTACCCTGCATATAATATATCCTCCTGTACCCCTCGATGTGACTCTTTCCCAGCTATCTGTTACCCTGGATATAATATAACCCCCTGTACCTCTCGATGTGACTCTCTCCCAGCTATCTGTTACCCTGGATATAATATATCCCCGTGTACCCCTCGATGTGACTCTCTCCCAGCTATCTGTTACCCTGCATATAATATATCCTCCTGTACCCCTCGATGTGACTCTTTCCCAGCTATCTGTTACCCTGGATATAATATAACCCCCTGTACCTCTCGATGTGACTCTCTCCCAGCTATCTCTTACCCTGTATATAATATAACCCCCTGTACTCCTCAATGTGAATCTCTCCCTGCTATCTGTTACCCTGTATATAATATAACCCACTGTACTCCTCAATGTGACTCTCTCCCTGCTATCTGTTACCCTGTATATAATATAACCCCCTATACGCCTCGATTTGACTCTCTCCCTGCTATCTGTTACCCTGTATATAATATAACGCCCTGTACCCCTCGATGTGACTCACTCCCAGCTATCTGTTACCTTGTATAAAATGGAACCCCATGTCCCCCTCGATATGACTCTCTACAAATTATCTGTTACCCTGTATATAATATAACCCCCGTACCACTCGATGTGACTCTCTCCCAGCTATCTGTTACCCTGTATATAATATAATCCCCTGTACACCTCGATGTGACTCTCTTCCAGCTATCTGTTACCCTGTATATAATGTAACCCCCTGTACCGCTCGATATGACACTCTCCCAGCTATCTGCTACCCTGTATATAATATAACCCTCTGTACCCCTCGATGTGACTCTCTCCAAGCTATCTGTTACCCTGTATATAATATAACCCCATGTACCCCTCGATGTGACTCACTTCCAGCTATCTGTTACCTGTATATAATATAACACCCTGTACCCCTCGATGTGACTCTCTCCCAGCTATCTGATACCCTGTGTATAATATAACCCCACTGAAACTCTCGATGTGACTCTCTGTCAGCTATCTGTTACCCTGTATATAATATAACCCCCTGTACCCCTCGAAGTGAGTCTCTCTTAGCTATCTGTTATCCTGTATATAATATAACCCCCTGTAGCCCTCGATTTGACTCTCTCCCAGCTATCTGTTACCCTGTACATAATATACACCCCTTTAACCCTCGATGTGACTCTCTCCCAGCTATCTGTTACCCTGTATATAATATCACCCCTGTCATCCTCGATTTGACTCTCTCCCAGCTCTCTGTTACCCTGTATATAATATAACCCCCTGTACCCCTCGATGTGACTCTCCCCGCGATCTGTTACCCTGTATATAATATAACAAGCTGTACCCCTCGATGTGTCTCTGTCCCAGCTATCTGTTACCCTGTATATAATATAACCCCCTGTACCCCTCGATGTGACTCTCCCCACGATCTGTTACCCTGTATATAATATAACCCGCTGTACACCTCGATGTGTCTCTCTCCCAGCTATCTGTTACCCTGTACATAATATAACCCCCTGTACCCATCGATGTGACTCTCTCCCTGATATCTGTTATCCTGTATATAATATAAACCCCTGTACCCCTCGATGTTACTCTCCCAGCTATCTGTTACCCTGTATATAATATAACCCCATGTACCCCTCGATGTGACTCTCTCCCTGCTATATGTTTCCCTGTATATAATATAACCCCATGTACCCCTCGATGTGACTCTCTCCCAGCTATCTGTTACCCTGTATGTAATATAACCCCCTGTACCCCTCGATGTGCCTCTCTCCAAGCTATCAGTTACCATGTATAAAATGTAACCCCCTGTACCACTCGATGTGACTCTCTCCCAGCTATCTGTTACCCTGTATATAAAATAAACCCCTGTACCCCTCGATGTGACTCTCTCCAAATTATCTGATATCCTGTATATTATATAACCCCGGTACCCCTCGATGTGATCTCTCCCAGCTATCTGTTACCCTGTATATAATATAACACCGTGTACCCCTCGATGTGACTCTCTCCCAGCTATCTGTTACCCTGTGTATAATATAACCCCACTGAAATTCTCGATTTGACTCTCTGTCAGCTATCTGTTACCCTGTATACAATATCACCCCCTGTACCCCTCGAAGTGAGTCTCTCTTAGTTATCTGTTATCCTGTATATAATATAACCCCCTGTACCCCTCGATGAGACACTCTCCCACATATCTTTTACCCTGTGTGTAATAACAGTCCCTGTACCCCTCCATGTGACTGTCTCCCAGCTATCTGTTACCCTGTATATAATCTAACAATCTGTACCCCTCGATGTGACTCTCTCCCAGCATTACCTGTATATAATAGAACCCCCTGTACCCCTCGATGTGAATCTGACCCAGCGTTCCCCTCTATATAGTATAAACCCCTGTACCCCTCGATGTGACTCTCTCCCCGCTATCTGTTACACTGTATATAATATAACCCACTGTACCCCTCGATGTGTCTCTCTCCCAGCTATCTGTTACCCTGTATATAATATAACCCCCTGTACCCCTCGATGTGATTCTCTCCCAGCTATCTGTTACACTGTATATAATATAACCCACTGTACCCCTCGATGTGTCTCTCTCCCAGCTATCTGTTACCCTGTATATAATATAACCCCCTGTACCCCTCGATGTGACTCTCTCCCTGCTATCTGTTACCCTGTATATAATATAACCCCCTGTACCCCTCGATGTGACTCTCTCTCAGCTATCTGTTATCCTGTATATAATATAACCCCCTGTACCCCTCGATGTGTCTCTCTCCCAGCTATCTGTTACCCTGTATATAATATAACCACATGTACCCCTCAATGTTACTCTGTCCCATCTATCTGTTACCCTGTATATAATATAACCCCCGTACCACTCGAAGTGACTCTCTCCCAGCTATCTGTTACCCTGTATATAATATAATCCCCTGTACACCTCGATGTGACTCTCTTCCAGCTATCTGTTACCCTGTATATAATGTAACCCCCGTACCGCTCGATATGACACTCTCCCAGCTATCTGCTAACCTGTATATAATATAACCCTCTGTACTCCTCGATGTGACTCTCTCCCAGCTATCTGTTACCCTGTATATAATATAACCCCCTGTACCCCTCGATGTGTCTCTCTCCCAGCTATCTGTTACCCTGTATATAATATAACCCCCTGTACCCCTCGATGTGTCTCTCTCCCAGCTATCTGTTACCCTGTATATAATATAACCCCCTGTACCCCTCGATGTGTCTCTCTCCCAGCTATCTGTTACCCTGTATATAATATAACCCTCTGTACCCCTCGATGTGACTCTCTCCCAGCTATCTGTTACCCTGTACATAATATAACCCCCTGTACCCCTCGATGTGTCTCTCTCCCAGCTATCTGTTACCCTGTATATAATATAACCCCATGTACCCCTCGATGTGACTCACTCCCAGCTATCTGTTACCTGTATATAATATAACACCCTGTACCCCTCGATGTGACTCTCTCCCAGCTATCGGTTACCCTGTGTATAATATAACCCCACTGAAACTCTCGATGTGACTCTCTGTCAGCTATCTGTTACCCTGTATATAATATAACCCCCTGTACCCCTCGAAGTGAGTCTCTCTAAGCTATCTGTTATCCTGTATATAATATAACCCCCTGTACCCTTCGATGAGACTCTCTCCCAGCTATCTTTTGCCCTGTGTGTAATAACAGTCCCTGTACCCCTCCATATGACTGTCTCCCAGCAATGTGTTACCCTGTATATAATATAACCACCTGTACACCTCAATGTGTCTCTCTCCCAGCTATCTGTTACCCTGTATATAATCTAACAACCTGTACCCCTCGATATGAATCTCTCCCAGCGTTACCTGTATATAATAGAACGCCCTGTACCCCTCGATGTGAATCTGACCCAGCGTTCCCCTGTATATATTATAAACCCCTGTACCCCTCGATGTGACTCTCTCCCCGCTATCTGTTACCCTGTATATAATATAACCCCCTGTACCCCTCGATGTGTCTCTCTCCCAGCTATCTGTTACCCTGTATATAATATAACCCCCTGTACCCCTCGATGTGACTCTCTCCCAGCTATCTGTCACCCTGTATATAATATAACCCCCTGTACCACTCGATGTTACTCTCTCCCAGCTATCTTTTACCCTGTGTAATAAAAGTTCCTGTACCCATCCATGTGACAGTCTCCCAGCAATGTGTTACCCTGTATATAATATAACCCCCTGTACACATCGATGTGACTCTCTCCCAGCTGTCTGTTACCCTGTATAGAATATAACCTCCTGTACCCCTCGATGTGACTCACTCCCAGCTATCTGTTACCCTGTATATAATATAACCTCCTGTACCACTCGATGTGACTCACTCCCATCTATCTGTTACCCTCTATATAATATAACCCCCTGTACCCCTCGATTTGACTCTCTCCCAGCTATCTGTTACCTGTATATAATATAACCCCCTGTACACATCGATGTGTCTCTCTCCCAGCTATCTGTTTCCCTGTATATAATATAACACCCTGTACCCCTTGATGTGACTCTCTCCCAGCTATCTGTTACCCTGTATATAATATAACACCCTGTACCCCTCGATGTGACTCTCTCCCAGCTATCTGTTACCCTGTATATAATATAACCCCCTGTACCCCTCGATGTGACTCTCTCCCAGCTATCTGTTACCCTGTATATAATATAACCCCCTGTACCCCTCGATGTGACTCTCTCCCAGCTATCAGTTACCCTGTATATAATATAACACCCTGTACCCCTTGATGTGACTCTCTCCCAGCTATCTGTTACCCTGTATATAATATAACACCCTGTACCCTCGATGTGACTCTCTCCCAGCTATCTGTTACCCTGTATATAAAATAACCCCCTGTAACTCTCGATGTGACTAACTCCCAGCTATCTGTTACCCTGTATATAATATAACACCCTGTACTCCTCGATGTGACTCTCTCCCAGCTATCTGTTACCCTGTATATAATATAACCCCCTGTACCCCTCGATGTGACGTTCTCCCAGCTATATGAACCCTGTATGTAATATAACCCCCTGTACCCTTCGATGAGACTCTCTCCCAGCTATCTTTTGCCCTGTGTGTAATAACAGTCCCTGTACCCCTCCATATGACTGTCTCCCAGCAATGTGTTACCCTGTATATAATATAACCCCCTGTACCCCTCGATGTGACTCTCTCCCAGCTATCTGTTACCCTGTATATAATATAACCCCTGTACCCCTCGATGTGACTCTCTCCCAGCTATCTGTTACCCTGTATATAATATAACCCCCTGTACCCCTCGATGTGACTCTCTCCCAGCTATCTGTTACCCTGTATAATATAACCCCCTGTACCCCTCGATGTGACTCTCTCCCAGCTGTCTGTTACCCTGTATATAACCCACTGTACCCCTCGATGTGACTCTCTCCCAGCTATCTGTTACCCTATATATAATATAACGCCTTGTACCCCTCGATGTGACTCTCTGCCAGCTATCTGTTACCCTGTATATAATGTAACCCCATGTACCCCTCGATGTGACTCTCTCCCAGCTATCTGTTACCCTGTACATAATATAACCCCCTGTACCCCTCGATGTGACTCTCTCCCAGCTATCTGTTACCCTGTATATAATATAACCCCTGTACCCCTCGATGTGACTCTCTCCCAGCTATCTGTTACCCTGTATATAATATAACCCCCTGTACCCCTCGATGTGACTCTCTCCCAGCTATCTGTTACCCTGTATATAATATAACCCCCTGTACCCTCGATGTGACTCTCTCCCAGCTATCTGTTACCCTGTATATAATATAACCCCCTGTACCCCTCGATGTGACTCTCTCCCAGCTATCTGTTACCCTGTATATAATATAACCCCCTGTACCCCTCGATGTGACTCTCTCCCAGCTCTTTGTTACCCTGTATGTAATATAACAACCTGTACCCCTCGATGTTTCTCTCTTCCAGCTATCTGTTACCCTGTATATAATATAACCCCCTGTACCCCTCGATGTGACTCTCTCCCAGCTATCTGTTACCCTATATAAAATATAACCCCTTGTACCCCTCGATGTGACTCTCTGCCAGCTATCTGTTACCCTGTATATAATATAATCCCCTGTAGGCCTCGATGTGACTCTCTCCCAGCTATCTGTTACCCTGTATGTATTATAAACCCCTGTACCCATCGATGTGACTCTCTGCCAGCTATCTATTACCCTGTATATAACATAACGCACTGTACCCCTCGATGTGACTCTCTCCCAGCTATCTGTCTCCCTGTATATAATATAACCCCCTGTACCCCTCGATGTGACTCTCTCCCAGCGATCTGTTACCCTGTATATAATATAACGCCCCTTTCCTCTCGATGTGACTCTCTCCCAGCTATCTGTTATCCTGTATATAATATATCCCCAGTACCCCTCGATGTACCGCTCTCCCAGCTATCTGTTACCCTGTATATAATATAACCTCCTGTACCCCTCGATGTGACTCTCTCCCTGCTATCTGTTACTCTGTGTATAATATAACCCCCTGTACCCCTCGATGTGACTCTCTCCCAGCTATCTGTTACCCCGTATATAATATAACCCCCTGTACCCCTCGATGTGACTCTCTCCCAGCTATCTGTTACCCTGTATATAATATAACCCCCTGTACCCCTCGATGTGACTCTCTCCCAGCTATCTGTTACCCTGTATATAATATAACCCCCTGTACCCCTCGATGTGACTCTCTCCCAGCTATCTGTTACCCTGTATATAATATAACCCCCTGTACCCCTCGATGTGACTCTCTCCCAGCTATCTGTTACCCTGTATATAATATAACCCCCGTACCCCTCGATGTGACTCTCTCCCAGCTATCTGTTACCCTAAATAAAATATAACCTCTTGTACCCCCGATGTGACTCTCTCCCAACTACCTGTTACCCTGTATATAATATAACCCCCTGTACCCCTCGATGTGACTCTCTCCCAGCTATCTGTTACCCTGTATATAATATACCCCCCTGTACCCCTCGATGTTACTCTCTCCCAACTATCTGTTACCCTGCATATAATATAACCCCCTGTGCCCCTCGATGTGACACCCTCCCAGCTATCTGTTACCCTGTATATAATATAACCCCCTGTACCCCTCGATGTGACTCTCTCCCAGCTATCTGTTACCCTGTATATAATATAACGCCCTGTACCCCTCCATGTGACTCTCTCCCAGCTATCTGTTACCCTGTATATAATATAACCCCCTGTACCCCTCGATGTGACTCTCTCCCAGCTATCTGTTACCCTGTATATAATATAACCCCCTGTACCCCTCGATGTGACTCTCTCCCAGCTATCTGTTACCCTGTATATAATATAACACCCTGTACCCCTCGATGTGACTCTCTCCCAGGTATCTGTTACCCTGTATATATTATAACCCCCTGTACCCCTCCTTGTGTCGCTCTCCCAGCTATCTGTTACCCTGTATATAATATACACCCCTGTACCCCTCGATGTGACTCTGTCCCAGCTATCTGTTACCCCGTATATAATAAAACCCCCTGTACCCCTCGATGTGTCTTTCTCCCAGCTATCTGTTACCCTGTATATAATATAACCCCCTGTACCCCTCGATGTGTCACTGTCCCAGCTATCTGTTACCCTGTATATAATATAACCCCCTGTACCCCTCGATGTGACTCTCTCCCAGCTATCTGTTACCCTGTATATAATATAACCCCCTGTACCCCTCGATGTGACTCTCTCCCAGCTATCTGTTACCCTGTATATAATATAACCCCCTGTACCCCTCGATGTGACTCTCTCCCAGCTATCTGTTACCCTGTATATAATATAACCCCCTGTACCCTCGATGTGACTCTTTCCCAGCTATCAGTTACCCTGTATATAATATAACTCCCTGTACCCCTCGATGTGACTCTCTCCCAGCTATCAGTTACCCTGTATATAATATAAATCCCTGTACCCTCGATGTGACTCTTTCCCAGCTATCAGTTACCCTGTATATAATATAACTCCCTGTACCCTCGATGTGACTCTTTCCCAGCTATCAGTTACCCTGTATATAATATAACTCCCTGTACCCTCGATGTGACTCTTTCCCAGCTATCAGTTACCCTGTATATAATATAACCCCCTGTACCCTCGATGTGACTCTTTCCCAGCTATCAGTTACCCTGTATATAATATAACTCCCTGTACCCCTCGATGTGTCTCTCTCCCAGCTATCTGTTACCCTGTATTTAAATAACCCCCTGTAGCCCTCGATGTGACTCTCTCCCTGCTATCTGTTACCCTGTATATAATATAATCCCCTGTACCCCTCGATGTGACTCTCTCCCAGCTGTCTGTTACCCTGTATATAATATAACCCCCTGTACCCCTCGATGTGACTCTCTCCCAGCTATCTGTTACCCTGTATATAATATAACCCCCTGTACCCCTCGATGTGACTCTCTCCCAGCTATCTGTTACCCTGTATATAATATAACCCCCTGTACCCCTCGATGTGACTCTCTCCCAGCTATCTGTTACCCTGTATATAATATAACCCCCTGTACCCCTCGATGTGACTCTCTCCCAGCTATCTGTTACCCTGTATATAATATAACCCCCTGTACCCCTCGATGTGACTCTCTCCCAGCTATCTGTTACCCTGTATATAATATAACCCCCTGTACCCCTCGATGTGACTCTCTCCCAGCTATCTGTTACCCTGTATATAATATAACCCCCTGTACCCCTCGATGTGACTCTCTCCCAGCTATCTGTTACCCTGTATATAATATAACCCCCTGTACCCTCGATGTGACTCTCTCCCAGCTATCTGTTACCCTGTATATAATATAACCCCCTGTACCCCTCGATGTGACTCTCTCCCAGCTATCTGTTACCCTGTATATAATATAACCCCCTGTACCCCTCGATGTGACTCTCTCCCAGCTATCTGTTACCCTGTATATAATATAACACCCTGTACCCCTCGATGTGACTCTCTCCCAGCTATCTGTTACCCTGTATATAATATAACCCCCTGTACCCCTCGATGTGTCTGTCTCCCAGCTATCTGTTACCCTGTATATATTATAACCCCCTGTACCCCTCGATGTGACTCTCTCCCAGCTATCTGTTACCCTGTATATAATATAACCCCCTGTACCCCTCGATGTGACTCTCTCCCAGCTATCTGTTACCCTGTATATAATATAACCCCCTGTACCCCTCGATGTGACTCTCTCCCAGCTATCTGTTACCCTGTATATAATATAACCCCCTGTACCCCTCGATGTGACTCTCTCCCAGCTATCTGTTACCCTGTATATAATATAACACCCTGTACCCCTCGATGTGACTCTCTCCCAGCTATCTGTTACCCTGTATATAATATAACCCCCTGTACCCCTCGATGTGACTCTCTCCCAGCTATCTGTTACCCTGTATTTAAATAACCCCCTGTACCCCTCGATGTGACTCTCTCCCAGCTATCTGTTACCCTGTATATAATATAACCCCCTGTACCCCTCGATGTGACTCTCTCCCAGCTATCTGTTACCCTGTATATAATATAACCCCCTGTACCCTCGATGTGACTCTTTCCCAGCTATCAGTTACCCTGTATATAATATAACTCCCTGTACCCTCGATGTGACTCTCTCCCAGCTATCAGTTACCCTGTATATAATATAACTCCCTGTACCCTCGATGTGACTCTCTCCCAGCTATCAGTTACCCTGTATATAATATAACTCCCTGTACCCTCGATGTGACTCTTTCCCAGCTATCAGTTACCCTGTATATAATATAACCCCCTGTACCCTCGATGTGACTCTTTCCCAGCTATCAGTTACCCTGTATATAATATAACTCCCTGTACCCCTCGATGTGTCTCTCTCCCAGCTATCTGTTACCCTGTATTTAAATAACCCCCTGTAGCCCTCGATGTGACTCTCTCCCAGCTATCTGTTACCCTGTATATAATATAACCCCCTGTACCCCTCGATGTGACTCTCTCCCAGCTATCTGTTACCCTGTATATAATATAACCCCCTGTACCCCTCGATGTGACTCTCTCCCAGCTGTCTGTTACCCTGTATATAATATAACCTCCTGTACCCCTCGATGTGACTCACTCCCAGCTATCTGTTACGCTGTATATAATATAAACCCCTGTACCTTTCGATTTGACTCTCTCCCAGCTATCTGTTACCCTGTATATAATGTAACCCCCTGTACACCTCGATGTGTCTCTCTCCCAGGTATCTGTTTCCCTGTATATAATATAACACCCTGTACCCCCTAATGTGACTCTCTCCCAGCTATCTGTTACCCTGTATATAATATAACACCCTGTACCCCTCGATGTGACTCTCTCTCAGCTAACTGTTACCCTGTATATAATATAACACCCTGTACCCCTCGATGTGACTCTCTCTCAGCTATCTGTTACCCTGTATATAATATAACACCCTGTACCCCTCGATGTGACTCTCTCTCAGCTAACTGTTACCCTGTATATAATATAACACCCTGTACCCCTCGATGTGACTCTCTCCCAGCTATCTGTTACCCTGTATATATAATAACCCCCTTTAACTCTCGATGTGACTAACTCCCAGCTATCTGTTATGATGTATATAATATAACACCCTGTACTCCTCGATGTGACGTTCTCCCAGCTATCTGAACCCTGTATGTAATATAACCCCTTGTTCCCCTCGATGTGTCTCTCTCCCAGATGTCTGTTACCCTATATATAATATAACCCCCTGTACCCCTCGATGTGACTATCTCCCAGCTATCAGTTACCCTATATATAATATAACCCCTTGTACCCCTCGATGTGAGTCTCTGCCAGCTATCTGTTACCCTGTATATAATATAATCCCCTGTACGCCTCGATGTGACTCTCTCCCAGCTATCTGTTACCCTGTATATATTATAACCCCCTGTACCCCTCGATGTGACTATCTCCCAGCTATCAGTTACCCTATATATAATATAACATCTTGTACCCCTCGATGTGACTCTCTGGCAGCTATGTCTTACCCTGTATATAATATAATCCCCTGTACAACTCGATGTGACTCTCTCCCAGCTATCTGTTACCCTGTATATATTATTACCCCCTGTACCCGTCGATGTGACTCACTGCCAGCTATCTGTTACCCTGTATATAACATAACGCCCTGTGCCCCTCGATGTGACTCTCTCCCAGCTATCTGAAACCCTGTATATAATATAACCCCCTGTACCCCTCGATGTGACTCTCTCCCAGCTATCTGTTACCCTGTATAAAATATAAACCCCTGTACCCCTCGATATGACTATCTCCCAGCTATCTGTTACCCTGTATGTAATATAACCCCCTGTACCGCTCGATGTGACTAACTCCCAACTATCTTTTACGATGTATATAATATAAAACCCTGTACCCCTCGATGTGTCGCTCTCCAAGCTATCTGTTACCCTGTATATAATATAACCCCCTGTACCCCTTGATGAGTCTCTTTCCAGCCTTCTGTTACCCTGTATATAATATAACCCCGTGTACCCCTCGAAATGACTCTCTCCCAGATATCTGTTACCCTGTATATAATATAACACCGTGTACCCCTCGATGTGACTCTCTCCCAGCTATCTGTTACCCTGTGTATAATATAACCCCACTGAAACTCTCGATGTGACTCACTCCCAGCTATCTGTTATCCTGTATATAATATAACCCCCTGTACCCCTCGATGAGACTCTCTCCCAGCTATCTTTTACCCTGTGTGTAATAACAGTCCCTGTACCCCTCCATGTGACTGTCTCCCAGCAATGTGTTACCCTGTATATAATATAACCCCCGGTACCCCTCGATGTGACTCTCTCCCAGCTATCTGTTACCCTGTATATAATATAACCCCCTGTACCACTCGATGTGACTCTCTCCCAGCAATGTGTTACCCTGTATATAAAATAACCCCCTGTACCCCTCGATGTGTCTCTCTCCCAGCTATTTGTTACCCTGTATATAATATAACCCCCTGTACCACTCGATGTGTCTCTCTCCCAGCTATCTGCTACCCTGTATATAATATAACCCCCTGTACCCCTCGATGTGACACCCTCCCAGCAATGTGTTACCCTGTATATAAAATAACGCCCTGTACCCCTCGAAGAGTCTCTCTCCCAGCTATCTGTTACCCTGTATATAATATACCCCCCTGAACCCCTCGAGGTGTCTCTCTACCAGCTATCTGTTACCCTGTATAGAATATAACCCCCTGTACCCCTCGATGGGTCTCTCTCCCAGCTATCTGTAACCCTGTATATAATATAACCCCACGTACCGCTCGTTGCGAATCTGACCCAGCGTTACCCTGTATATATTATAACCCCCTGTACCCCTCGATGTGACTCTCTCCCAGCTATCTGTTACCCTGTATGTAATATAACACTCTGTACCCCCCGATGTGTCGCTCTCCCAGCAATCTGTTACCCTGTACATAATATAACCCCTGTACCCCTCGATGTGTCTCTCTCCCAGCTATCTGTTACCCTGTATATAATATAACCCCCTGTACCCCTCGATGTGACACTCTCCCTGCTATCTGTAACCCTGTATATAAAAAAACCCCCTGTACCCCTCGATGTGTCTCTCTCCCAGCTATCTGTTACCCTGTATATAATATAACCCCCTGTACCCCTCGATGTGACTCTCTCCCAGCTATCTGTTACCCTGTATATAATATAACCCCCTGTACCCCTCGATGTGACTCTCTCCCAGCTATCTGTTACCCTGTATATAATATAACCCCCTGTACCCCTCGATGTGTCTCTCTCCCAGCTATCTGTTACCCTGTATATAATATATCCCCCTGTACCCCTCGATGTGACTCTCTCCCAGCTATCTGTTACCCTGTATATAATATAACCCCCTGTATCCCTCGATGTGTCTCTCTCCCAGCTATCTGTTACCCTATGTATAATATAACCCCCTGTACCCCTCGATGTGACTCTCTCCCAGCTATCTGTTACCCTGTATATAATATAACCCCCCGTACCCCTCGATGTGACTCTCTCCCAGCTATCTGTTACCCTGTATATAATATAACCCCCTCTACCCCTCGATGTGACTCTCTCCCAGCTATCTGTTACCCTGTATATAATATAACCCCCTGTACCCCTCGATGTGACTTCTCCCAGCTATCTGTTACCCTGTATATAATATAACCCCCGGTACCCCTCGATGTGACTCTGTCCCAGCTATCTGTTACCCTGTATATAATATAACCCCCTGTACCCCTCGATGTGACTCTCTCCCAGCTATCTGTTACCCTTTATATAATATAACCCCCTCGACCCCTCGATGTGACTCTCTCCCAGCTATCTATTACCATCTATATAATATAACCCCCTTTAGCCCTCAATGTGTCTCTCTCCCAGCTATCTGTTACCCTGCATAAAATATAACCCCCTGTACCCCTCGATGTGACTCTCTCCCAGCTATCTATTACCCTCTATATAATATAACCCCCTGTACCCCTCGATGTGTCTCTCTCCCAGCTATCTGTTACCCTGTATATAATATAACCCCCGGTACCCCACAATGTGACTCTCTCCCAGCTATCTGTTACCCTGTATATAATATAATCCAATGTACCCCTCGATGTGACTCTCTCCCAGCAATCTATTACCCTCTATATAATATAACCCCCTGTACCCCTCGATGTGACTCTCTCCCAGCTATCTGTTACCCCGTATATAATATAACACCCTGTACCCCTCGATGTGACTCTCTCCCAGCTATCTGTTACCCTGTATATAATATAACACCCTGTACCCCTCGATGTGACTCTCTCCCAGCTATCTGTTACCCTGTATATAATATAACACCCTGTACCCCTCGATGTGACTCTCTCCCAGCTATCTGTTAACCTGTATATAATATAACCCCATCTAACCCTCGATGTGACTCTCTCCCAGCTATCTGTTACCCTGTATATAAAATAACCCCCTGTAACTCTCGATGTGACTAACTCCCAGCTATCTGTTATGATGTATATAATATAACACCCTGTACTCCTCGATGTGACGTTCTCCCAGCTATCTGAACCCTGTATGTAATATAACCCCCTGTACCCCTCGATGTGACTCTCTCCCAGCTATCTGTTACCTTGTATATAATATAACCCCCTGTAACCCTCAATGTGACTCTCTCCCAGCTATCGGTTACCCGGTATATAATATAACCCCCTGTACCCCTCGATGTGACTCTCTCCCAGCTATCTGTGACCCTGTATAAAACATAACCCTATGTATCCCTCGATGTGACTCTCTCCCAGCTATCTGTTACCCTGTATATAATATAACCCATTGTACCCCTCGATGTGACTCTCTCACAGCTATCTGTTACCCTGTATATAATATAACCTCCTGTACCACTCGATGTGAATCTCTCTCAGCTATCAGTTACCCTGAAAATAATATAACCCCCTGTACCCCTCGATGAGTCTCTCTCCCAGCTATCTGTTACCCGGTATATAATATAACCCCCTGTACCCGTCGATGTGACTCTCTCCCAGCTATCTGTTACCCTGTATATAATATAACCCCCTGTACCCGTCGATGTGTCTCTCTCCCAGCTATCTGTTACCCTGTATATAATATAACCCTCTGTACCCCTCGATGTGACTGTCTCCAAATTATCTGTTACCCTGTATATAATATAACCCCGTGTACCCCTCGATATGACTCTCTCCCAGCTATCTGTTACCCTGTATATAATATAACCCCCTGTACCCCTGGATGTGACTCTCTCCCAGCTATCTGTTACCCTGTATATAATATAACCCCCTGTACCCCTCGATGTGACTATCTCCCAGCTATCTGTTACCCTGTATATAATATAACCCCCTGTACCCCTCGATGTGACTATCTCCCAGCTATCTGTTACCCTGTATATAATATAACCCCCTGTACCCCTCGATGTGACTCTCTCCCAGCTATCTGTTACCCTGTATATAATATAACCCCCTGTACCCCTCGATGTGACTCTCTCCCAGCTATCTGTTACCCTGCATATAATATGTCCCCCTGTACCCCTCGATGTGACTCTTTCCCAGCTATCTGTTACCCTGTATATAATATAACCCCCTGTACCCCTCGATGAGACTCTCTGCCAGCTATCTTTTACCCTGTGTGTAATAAAAGTCCCTGTACCCATCCATGTGACAGTCTCCCAGCAATGTGTTACCCTGTATATAATATAACCCCCTGTACCCCTCGATGTGTCTCTCTCCCAGCTATCTGTTACCCTGTATATAATATAACCCCCTGTACCCCTCGATGTGACTCTCTCCGATCTATCTGTTACCCTGTATATAATATAACCCCCTGTACCCCTCGATGTGACTCACTCCCAGCTGTCTGTTACCCTGTATATAATATAACCCCCTGAACCCCTCGATGTGACTCTCTCCCAGCTGTCTGTTACCCTGTATATAATATAACCTCCTGTACCCCTCGATGTGACTCACTCCCAGCTATCTGTTACCCTGTATATAATATAACCCCCTGTACCCCTCGATTTGACTCTCTCCCAGCTATCTGTTACCCTGTATATAATTTAACTCCCTGTACACATCGATGTGTCTCTCTCCCAGCTATCTGTTTCCCTGTATATAATATAACACCCTGTACGCCTTGATGTGACTCTCTCCCAGCTATCTGTTACCCTGTATATAATATAACACCCTGTACCCTTCGATGTGACTCTCTCCCAGCTATCTGTTACCCTGTATATAATATAACACCCTGTACCCCTCGATGTGTCTCTCTCCCAGCTATCTGTTACCCTGTATATAAAATAACCCCCTGTAACTCTCGATGTGAGTAACTCCCAGCTATCTGTTATGATGTATATAATATAACACCCTGTACTCCTCGATGTGACTCTCTCCCAGCTATCTGTTATGATGTATATAATATAACCCCCTGTACTCCTCGATGTGACGTTCTCCCAGCTATCTGAACCCTGTATGTAATATAACCCCCTGTTCCCCTCGATGTGTCTCTCTCCCAGCTATCTGTTACCCTGTATATAATATAACCCACTGGGCCCCTCGATGTGTCTCTCTCCCATCTATCTGTTACCCTATATATAATATAACCCCTTGTACCCATCGATGTGACTCTCTGCCAGCTATCTGTTACCCTGTATATAATATAATCCCCTGTACCCCTCGATGTGACACTCTGGCAGCTATCTCTTACCCTGTATTTAATATAACCCCCTGTACCCCTCGATGTGACTCACTCCCAGCTATCTGTTACCCTGTATATAATGTAATCCCCTATACGCCTCGATGTGACTCTCTCCAAGCTATCTGTTACCCTGTATATAATATAACCCCCTGTACCCCTCGATGTGACTCTCTCCCAGCTATCTGTTACCCTGTATATAATATAACCCCCTGTACCCCTCGATGTGACTCTCTCCCAGCTATCTGTTACCCTGTATATAATATAACCCCCTGTACCCCTCGATGTGACTCTCTCCCAGCTATCTGTTACCCTGTATATAATATAACCCCTGTACCCCTCGATGTGACTCTCTCCCAGCTATCTGTGACCCTGTATATAATATAACCCCTGTACCCCTCGATGTGACTCTCTCCCAGCTATCTGTTACCCTGTATATAATATAACCCCCTGTACCCCTCGATGTGACTCTCTCCCAGCTATCTGTTACCCTGTATATAATATAACCCCTGTACCCCTCGATGTAACTTTCTCCCAGCTATCTGTTACCCTGTATATAATATATCCCCCCGTACCCCTCGATGTGACTCTCTCCCAGCTATCTGTTACCCTGTATATAATATAACCCCCTGTACCCCTCGATGTAACTTTCTCCCAGCTATCTGTTACCCTGTATATAATATATCCCCCCGTACCCCTCGATGTGACTCTTTCCCAGCTATCTGTTACCCTGTATATAATATAACCCCTGTACCCCTCGATGTGACTCTCTCCCAGCTATCTGTTACCCTGTATATAATATAACCCCCTGTACCCCTCGATGTGACTCTCTCCCAGCTATCTGTTACCCTGTATATAATATAACCCCTGTACCCCTCGATGTGACTCTCTCCCAGCTATCTGTTACCCTGTATATAATATAACCCCTGTACCCCTCGATGTGACTCTCTCCCAGCTATCTGTTACCCTGTATATAATATAACCCCCTGTACCCCTCGATGTGACTCTCTCCCAGCTATCTGTTACCCTGTATATAATATAACCCCCTGTACCCCTCGATGTGACTCTCTCCCAGCTATCTGTTACCCTGTATATAATATAACCCCCTGTACCCCTCGATGTGACTCTCTCCCAGCTATCTGTTACCCTGTATATAATATAACCCCCTGTACCCCTCGATGTGACTCTCTCCCAGCTATCTGTTACCCTGTATATAATATAACCCCCTGTACCCCTCGATGTGACTCTCTCCCAGCTATCTGTTACCCTGTATATAATATAACCCCCTGTACCCCTCGATGTGACTCTCTCCCAGCTATCTGTTACCCTGTATATAATATAACCCCCTGTACCCCTCGATGTGACTCACTCCCAGATCTCTGTTACCCTGTATATAATATAACCCCCTGTACCCCTCGATGAGACTCACTCCCAGATCTCTGTTACCCTATATATAATATAACCCCCGGTACCCCTCGATGTGACTCTCTCCCAGCTATCTGTTACCCTGTATATAATATAACCCCCTGTACCCCTCGATGTGACTCTCTCCCAGCTCTCTGTTACCCTGTATATAATATAACCCCCTGTACCCCTCGATGTGACTCTCTCCCAGCTATCTATTACCCTCTATATAATATAACCACCTGTAGCCTTCGATGTGTCTCTCTCCCAGCTATCTGTTACCCTGTATATAATATAACCCCCTGTACCCCTCGATGTGACTCTCTCCCAGCTATCTGTTACCCTGTATATAATATAACCCCCTGTAACCCTCGATGTGACTCTCTCCCAGCTATCTGTTACCCTGTATATAATATAACCCCTGGTAACCCTCAATGTGACTCTGTCCCTCTATCTGTTACCCTGTATATAATATAATCCCCTGTACCCCTCGATGTGACTCTCTCCCAGCTATCTGTTACCCTGTATATAATATAACCCCCTGTACCCCTCGATGTGACTCTCTCCCAGCTATCTGTTACCCTGTATATAATATAACCCCCTGTACCCCTCGATGTGACTCTCTCCCAGCTATCTGTTACCCTCTATATAATATAACCCCCTGTACCCCTCGATGTGACTCTCTCCCAGCTATCTGTTACCCTGTATATAATATAACCCCCTGTACCCCTCGATGTGACTCTCTCCCAGCTATCAGTTACCCTGTATATAATATAACCCCCTGTACCCCTCGATGTGACTCTCTCCCAGCTATCTGTTACCCTGTATATAATATAACCCCCTGTACCCCTCGATGTGACTCTCTCCCAGCTATCTGTTACCCTGTATATAATATAACCCCCTGTACCCCTCGATGTGACTCTCTCCCAGCTATCTGTTACCCTGTATATAATATAACCCCCTGTACCCCTCGATGTGACTCTCTCCCAGCTATCTGTTACCCTGTATATAATATAACCCCCTGTACCCCTCGATGTGACTCTCTCCCAGCTATCTGTTACCCTGTATATAATATAACCCCCTGTACCCCTCGATGTGACTCTCTCCCAGCTATCTGTTACCCTGTATATAATATAACCCCCTGTACCCCTCGATGTGACTCTCTCCCAGCTATCTGTTACCCTGTATATAATATAACCCCCTGTACCCCTCGATGTGACTCTCTCCCAGCTATCTGTTACCCTGTATATAATATAACCCCCTGTACCCCTCGATGTGACTCTCTCCCAGCTATCTGTTACCCTGTATATAATATAACCCCCTGTACCCCTCGATGTGACTCTCTCCCAGCTATCTGTTACCCTGTATATAATATAACCCCCTGTACCCCTCGATGTGACTCTCTCCCAGCTATCTGTTACCCTGTATATAATATAACCCCCTGTACCCCTCGATGTGACTCTCTCCCAGCTATCTGTTACCCTGTATATAATATAACCCCCTGTACCCCTCGATGTGACTCTCTCCCAGCTATCTGTTACCCTGTATATAATATAACCCCTGTACCCCTCGATGTGACTCTCTCCCAGCTATCTGTTACCCTGTATATAATATAACCCCCTGTACCCCTCGATGTGACTCTCTCCCAGCTATCTGTTACCCTGTATATAATATAACCCCCTGTACCCCTCGATGTGACTCTCTCCCAGCTATCTGTTACCCTGTATATAATATAACCCCCTGTACCCCTCGATGTGACTCTCTCCCAGCTATCTGTTACCCTGTATATAATATAACCCCCTGTACCCCTCGATGTGACTCTCTCCCAGCTATCTGTTACCCTGTATATAATATAACCCCCTGTACCCCTCGATGTGACTCTCTCCCAGCTATCTGTTACCCTGTATATAATATAACCCCCTGTACCCCTCGATGTGACTCTCTCCCAGCTATCTGTTACCCTGTATATAATATAACCCCCTGTACCCCTCGATGTGACTCTCTCCCAGCTATCTGTTACCCTGTATATAATATAACCCCCTGTACCCCTCGATGTGACTCTCTCCCAGCTATCTGTTACCCTGTATATAATATAACCCCCTGTACCCCTCGATGTGACTCTCTCCCAGCTATCTGTTACCCTGTATATAATATAACCCCCTGTACCCCTCGATGTGACTCTCTCCCAGCTATCTGTTACCCTGTATATAATATAACACCCTGTACCCCTCGATGTGACTCTCTCCCAGCTATCTGTTACCCTGTATATAATATAACCCCCTGTACCCCTCGATGTGACTCTCTCCCAGCTATCTGTTACCCTGTATATAATATAACCCCTGTACCCCTCGATGTGACTCTCTCCCAGCTATCTGTTACCCTGTATATAATATAACCCCCTGTACCCCTCGATGTGACTCTCTCCCAGCTATCTGTTACCCTGTATATAATATAACCCCCTGTACCCCTCGATGTGACTCTCTCCCAGCTATCTGTTACCCTGTATATAATATAACCCCCTGTACCCCTCGATGTGACTCTCTCCCAGCTATCTGTTACCCTGTATATAATATAACCCCCTGTACCCCTCGATGTGACTCTCTCCCAGCTATCTGTTACCCTGTATATAATATAACCCCCTGTACCCCTCGATGTGACTCTCTCCCAGCTATCTGTTACCCTGTATATAATATAACCCCCTGTACCCCTCGATGTGACTCTCTCCCAGCTATCTGTTACCCTGTATATAATATAACCCCTGTACCCCTCGATGTGACTCTCTCCCAGCTATCTGTTACCCTGTATATAATATAACCCCCTGTACCCCTCGATGTGACTCTCTCCCAGCTATCTGTTACCCTGTATATAATATAACCCCCTGTACCCCTCGATGTGACTCTCTCCCAGCTATCTGTTACCCTGTATATAATATAACCCCCTGTACCCCTCGATGTGACTCTCTCCCAGCTATCTGTTACCCTGTATATAATATAACCCCCTGTACCCCTCGATGTGACTCTCTCCCAGCTATCTGTTACCCTGTATATAATATAACCCCCTGTACCCCTCGATGTGACTCTCTCCCAGCTATCTGTTACCCTGTATATAATATAACCCCTGTACCCCTCGATGTGACTCTCTCCCAGCTATCTGTTACCCTGTATATAATATAACCCCCTGTACCCCTCGATGTGACTCTCTCCCAGCTATCTGTTACCCTGTATATAATATAACCCCCTGTACCCCTCGATGTGACTCTCTCCCAGCTATCTGTTACCCTGTATATAATATAACCCCCTGTACCCCTCGATGTGACTCTCTCCCAGCTATCTGTTACCCTGTATATAATATAACCCCCTGTACCCCTCGATGTGACTCTCTCCCAGCTATCTGTTACCCTGTATATAATATAACCCCCTGTACCCCTCGATGTGACTCTCTCCCAGCTATCTGTTACCCTGTATATAATATAACCCCCTGTACCCCTCGATGTGACTCTCTCCCAGCTATCTGTTACCCTGTATATAATATAACCCCCTGTACCCCTCGATGTGACTCTCTCCCAGCTATCTGTTACCCTGTATATAATATAACCCCCTGTACCCCTCGATGTGACTCTCTCCCAGCTATCTGTTACCCTGTATATAATATAACCCCCTGTACCCCTCGATGTGACTCTCTCCCAGCTATCTGTTACCCTGTATATAATATAACCCCCTGTACCCCTCGATGTGACTCTCTCCCAGCTATCTGTTACCCTGTATATAATATAACCCCCTGTACCCCTCGATGTGACTCTCTCCCAGCTATCTGTTACCCTGTATATAATATAACCCCCTGTACCCCTCGATGTGACTCTCTCCCAGCTATCTGTTACCCTGTATATAATATAACCCCCTGTACCCCTCGATGTGACTCTCTCCCAGCTATCTGTTACCCTGTATATAATATAACCCCCTGTACCCCTCGATGTGACTCTCTCCCAGCTATCTGTTACCCTGTATATAATATAACCCCTGTACCCCTCGATGTGACTCTCTCCCAGCTATCTGTTACCCTGTATATAATATAACCCCCTGTACCCCTCGATGTGACTCTCTCCCAGCTATCTGTTACCCTGTATATAATATAACCCCCTGTACCCCTCGATGTGACTCTCTCCCAGCTATCTGTTACCCTGTATATAATATAACCCCCTGTACCCCTCGATGTGACTCTCTCCCTGCTATCTGTTACCCTGTATATAATATAACACCCTGTACCACTCGATGTGTCTCTCTCCCAGCGATAAATTACCCGGTATATAATATACCCCCCGTACCCCTCGATATGACTCTCTCCCAGATATCTGTTACCCTGTACATAATAAAATCCCCTGTACCCCTCGATGTGACTCTCTCCCAGCTATTGTTACCCTGTATATGATATAACCCCCTGTACCCCTCGATGTGTCTCGCTCCCAGCTATCTGTTACCCTGTATATAATATAACCCCTGTACCCCTCGATGTGACTCTCTCCCAGCTATCTGTTACCCTGTATATAATATAACCCCCTGTACCCCTCGATGTGACTCTCTCCCAGCTATCTGTTACCCTGTATATAATATAACCCCCTGTACCCCTCGATGTGACTCTCTCCCAGCTATCTGTTACCCTGTATATAATATAACCCCCTGTACCCCTCGATGTGACTCTCTCCCAGCTATCTGTTACCCTGTATATAATATAACCCCCTGTACCCTCGATGTGACTCTCTCCCAGCTATCTGTTACCCTGTATATAATATAACCCCCTGTACCCCTCGATGTGACTCTCTCCCAGCTATCTGTTACCCTGTATATAATATAACCCCCTGTACCCCTCGATGTGACTCTCTCCCAGCTATCTGTTACCCTGTATATAATATAACCCCCTGTACCCCTCGATGTGACTCTCTCCCAGCTATCTGTTACCCTGTATATAATATAACCCCCTGTACCCCTCGATGTGACTCTCTCCCAGCTATCTGTTACCCTGTATATAATATAACCCCCTGTACCCCTCGATGTGACTCTCTCCCAGCTATCTGTTACCCTGTATATAATATAACCCCCTGTACCCCTCGATGTGACTCTCTCCCAGCTATCTGTTACCCTGTATATAATATAACCCCTGTACCCCTCGATGTGACTCTCTCCCAGCTATCTGTTACCCTGTATATAATATAACCCCCTGTACCCCTCGATGTGACTCTCTCCCAGCTATCTGTTACCCTGTATATAATATAACCCCCTGTACCCCTCGATGTGACTCTCTCCCAGCTATCTGTTACCCTGTATATAATATAACCCCCTGTACCCCTCGATGTGACTCTCTCCCAGCTATCTGTTACCCTGTATATAATATAACCCCCTGTACCCCTCGATGTGACTCTCTCCCAGCTATCTGTTACCCTGTATATAATATAACCCCCTGTACCCCTCGATGTGACTCTCTCCCAGCTATCTGTTACCCTGTATATAATATAACCCCTGTACCCCTCGATGTGACTCTCTCCCAGCTATCTGTTACCCTGTATATAATATAACCCCTGTACCCCTCGATGTGACTCTCTCCCAGCTATCTGTTACCCTGTATATAATATAACCCCCTGTACCCCTCGATGTGACTCTCTCCCAGCTATCTGTTACCCTGTATATAATATAACCCCCTGTACCCCTCGATGTGACTCTCTCCCAGCTATCTGTTACCCTGTATATAATATAACCCCCTGTACCCCTCGATGTGACTCTCTCCCAGCTATCTGTTACCCTGTATATAATATAACCCCCTGTACCCCTCGATGTGACTCTCTCCCAGCTATCTGTTACCCTGTATATAATATAACCCCCTGTACCCCTCGATGTGACTCTCTCCCAGCTATCTGTTACCCTGTATATAATATAACCCCCTGTACCCCTCGATGTGACTCTCTCCCAGCTATCTGTTACCCTGTATATAATATAACCCCCTGTACCCCTCGATGTGACTCTCTCCCAGCTATCTGTTACCCTGTATATAATATAACCCCCTGTACCCCTCGATGTGACTCTCTCCCAGCTATCTGTTACCCTGTATATAATATAACCCCCTGTACCCCTCGATGTGTCTCTCTCCCAGCTATCTGTTACCCTGTATATAATATAACCCCCTGTACCCCTCGATGTGACTCTCTCCCAGCTATCTGTTACCCTGTATATAATATAACCCCCTGTACCCCTCGATGTGACTCTCTCCCAGCTATCTGTTACCCTGTACATATTATAACCCCCTGTACCCCTCGATGTGACCATCTCCCTGCTATCTGTTACCCCGTATATAATATAACACCCTGTACCCCTCGATGTGACTCTCTCCCAGCTAGCTGTACCCTGTATATAATATAACCCCCCGTACCCCTCGATGTGACTCTCTCCCAGCTATCTGTTACCCTGTATATAATATAACCCCCTGTACCCCTCGATGTGTCTCTCTCCCAGCTATCTGTTACCCTGTATATAATATAACCCCATCTAACCCTCGATGTGACTCTCTCCCAGCTATCTGTTACCCTGTATATAATATAACCCCCTGTACCCCTCGATGTGACTCTCTCCCAGCTATCTGTTACCCTGTATATAATATAACCCCCTGTACCCCTCGATGTGACTCTCTCCCAGCTATCTGTTACCCTGTATATAATATAACCCCTGTACCCCTCGATGTGACTCTCTCCCAGCTATCTGTGACCCTGTATAAAATATAACCCTCTGTACCCCTCGATGTGACTCACTCCCAGCTGTCTGTTACCCTGTATATAATATAACCTCCTGTACCCCTCGATGTGACTCACTCCCAGTTCTCTGTTACCCTGTATATAATATAACCCTCTGTACCCCTCGATGTGACTCTCTCCCAGCTGTCTGTTACCCTGTATATAATATAACCTCCTGTACCCCTCGATGTGACTCACTCCCAGCTATCTGTTACCCTGTATATAATATAACCACCTGTACCCCTCGATGTGTCTCTCTCCCAGCTATCTGTTACCCTGTATATAATATAACCCCCTGTACCCCTCGATGTGACTCTCTCCCAGCTATCTGTTACCCTGTATATAATATAACCCCCTGTACCCCTCGATGTGACTCTCTCCCAGCTATCTGTTACCCTGTATATAATATAACCCCCTGTACCCTTCGATGTGTCTGTCTCCCAGCTATCTGTTACCCTGTATATATTATATCCCCCTGTACCCCTCGATGTGACTCTCTCCCAGCTATCTATTACCCTGTATATAATATAACCCCCTGTACCCCTCGATTTGACTCTCTCCCAGCTATCAGTTACCCTGTATATAGTATAACCACCCTGTACACCTCGATGTGTCTCTCTCCCAGCTACCAGTAACCCTTTATATAATATAACCCCCTGTACCCTCGATGTGACTCTCGCCCAGCTCTCTGTTACCCTGTATGTAATATAACCCCCTGTACCCCTCGATGTGACTCTCTCCCAGCTATCTGTTACCCTGTATATAATATAACCACCTGTACCCCTCGATGTGTCTCTCTCCCAGCTATCTGTTACCCTGTATATAATATAACCCCCTGTACCCCTCGATGTGACTCTCTCCCAGCTATCTGTTACCCTGTATATAATATAACACCCTGTACCCCTCGATGTGACTCTCTCCCAGCTATCTGTTACCCTGTATATAATATAACACCCTGTACCCCTCGATGTGACTCTCTCCCAGCTATCTGTTACCCTGTATATAAAATAACCCCCTGTACCCCTCGATGTGACTCTCTCCCAGCTATCTGTTACCCTGTATATAATATAACCCCCTGTACCCCTCGATGTGACTCTCTCCCAGCTATCTGTTACCCTGTATATAATATAACCCCCTGTACCCCTCGATGTGACTCTCTCCCAGCTATCTGTTACCCTGTATATAATATAACCCCCTGTACCCCTCGATGTGACTCTCTCCCAGCTCTTTGTTACCCTGTATGTAATATAACAACCTGTACCCCTCGATGTTTCTCTCTTCCAGCTATCTGTTTACCTGTATATAATATAACCCCCTGTACCCCTCGATGTGACTCTCTCCCAGCTATCTGTTACCCTGTATATAATATAACCCCCTGTACCCCTCGATGTGACTCTCTCCCAGCTATCTGTTACCCTGTATATAATATAACCCCCTGTACCCCTCGATGTGACTCTCTCCCAGCTATCTGTTACCCTGTATATAATATAACCCCCTGTACCCCTCGATGTGACTCTCTCCCAGCTATCTGTTACCCTGTATATAATATAACCCCCTGTACCCCTCGATGTGACTCTCTCCCAGCTATCTGTTACCCTGTATATAATATAACCCCCTGTACCCCTCGATGTGACTCTCTCCCAGCTATCTGTTACCCTGTATATAATATAAATTCCTGTTGCCCTCGATGTGACTCTCTCCCAGCTAGCTGTTACCCTGTATATAATAGAACCCCCTGTACCCCTGGATGTGACTCTCTCCCAGCTATCTGTTACCCTGTATATAATATAATCCAATGTACCCCTCGATGTGACTCTCTCCCAGCGATCTGTTACCCTGTATATAATATAACCCCCTGTACCCCTCGATGTGACTCTCTCCCAGCTATCTGTTACCCTGTATATAATATAACCCCCTGTACCCCTCGATGTGACTCTCTCCCAGCTATCTGTTACCCTGTATATAATATAACCCCCTGTACCCCTCGATGTGACTCTCTCCCAGCTATCTGTTACCCTGTATATAATATAACCCCCTGTACCCCTCGATGTGACTCTCTCCCAGCTATCTGTTACCCTGTATATAATATAACCCCCTGTACCCCTCGATGTGACTCTCTCCCAGCTATCTGTTACCCTGTATATAATATAACCCCCTGTACCCCTCGATGTGACTCTCTCCCAGCTATCTGTTACCCTGTATATAATATAACCCCCTGTACCCCTCGATGTGACTCTCTCCCAGCTATCTGTTACCCTGTATATAATATAACCCCCTGTACCCCTCGATGTGACTCTCTCCCAGCTATCTGTTACCCTGTATATAATATAACCCCCTGTACCCCTCGATGTGACTCTCTCCCAGCTATCTGTTACCCTGTATATAATATAACCCCCTGTACCCCTCGATGTGACTCTCTCCCAGCTATCTGTTACCCTGTATATAATATAACCCCCTGTACCCCTCGATGTGACTCTCTCCCAGCTATCTGTTACCCTGTATATAATATAACCCCCTGTACCCCTCGATGTGACTCTCTCCCAGCTATCTGTTACCCTGTATATAATATAACCCCCTGTACCCCTCGATGTGACTCTCTCCCAGCTATCTGTTACCCTGTATATAATATAACCCCCTGTACCCCTCGATGTGACTCTCTCCCAGCTATCTGTTACCCTGTATATAATATAACCCCCTGTACCCCTCGATGTGACTCTCTCCCAGCTATCTGTTACCCTGTATATAATATAACCCCCTGTACCCCTCGATGTGACTCTCTCCCAGCTATCTGTTACCCTGTATATAATATAACCCCCTGTACCCCTCGATGTGACTCTCTCCCAGCTATCTGTTACCCTGTATATAATATAACCCCCTGTACCCCTCGATGTGACTCTCTCCCAGCTATCTGTTACCCTGTATATAATATAACCCCCTGTACCCCTCGATGTGACTCTCTCCCAGCTATCTGTTACCCTGTATATAATATAACCCCCTGTACCCCTCGATGTGACTCTCTCCCAGCTATCTGTTACCCTGTATATAATATAACCCCCTGTACCCCTCGATGTGACTCTCTCCCAGCTATCTGTTACCCTGTATATAATATAACCCCCTGTACCCCTCGATGTGACTCTCTCCCAGCTATCTGTTACCCTGTATATAATATAACCCCCTGTACCCCTCGATGTGACTCTCTCCCAGCTATCTGTTACCCTGTATATAATATAACCCCCTGTACCCCTCGATGTGACTCTCTCCCAGCTATCTGTTACCCTGTATATAATATAACCCCCTGTACCCCTCGATGTGACTCTCTCCCAGCTATCTGTTACCCTGTATATAATATAACCCCTGTACCCCTCGATGTGACTCTCTCCCAGCTATCTGTTACCCTGTATATAATATAACCCCCTGTACCCCTCGATGTGACTCTCTCCCAGCTATCTGTTACCCTGTATATAATATAACCCCTGTACCCCTCGATGTGACTCTCTCCCAGCTATCTGTTACCCTGTATATAATATAACCCCCTGTACCCCTCGATGTGACTCTCTCCCAGCTATCTGTTACCCTGTATATAATATAACCCCCTGTACCCCTCGATGTGACTCTCTCCCAGCTATCTGTTACCCTGTATATAATATAACCCCCTGTACCCCTCGATGTGACTCTCTCCCAGCTATCTGTTACCCTGTATATAATATAACCCCCTGTACCCCTCGATGTGACTCTCTCCCAGCTATCTGTTACCCTGTATATAATATAACCCCCTGTACCCCTCGATGTGACTCTCTCCCAGCTATCTGTTACCCTGTATATAATATAACCCCCTGTACCCCTCGATGTGACTCTCTCCCAGCTATCTGTTACCCTGTATATAATATAACCCCTGTACCCCTCGATGTGACTCTCTCCCAGCTATCTGTTACCCTGTATATAATATAACCCCCTGTACCCCTCGATGTGACTCTCTCCCAGCTATCTGTTACCCTGTATATAATATAACCCCCTGTACCCCTCGATGTGACTCTCTCCCAGCTATCTGTTACCCTGTATATAATATAACCCCCTGTACCCCTCGATGTGACTCTCTCCCAGCTATCTGTTACCCTGTATATAATATAACCCCTGTACCCCTCGATGTGACTCTCTCCCAGCTATCTGTTACCCTGTATATAATATAACCCCCTGTACCCCTCGATGTGACTCTCTCCCAGCTATCTGTTACCCTGTATATAATATAACCCCCTGTACCCCTCGATGTGACTCTCTCCCAGCTATCTGTTACCCTGTATATAATATAACCCCCTGTACCCCTCGATGTGACTCTCTCCCAGCTATCTGTTACCCTGTATATAATATAACCCCTGTACCCCTCGATGTGACTCTCTCCCAGCTATCTGTTACCCTGTATATAATATAACCCCCTGTACCCCTCGATGTGACTCTCTCCCAGCTATCTGTTACCCTGTATATAATATAACCCCCTGTACCCCTCGATGTGACTCTCTCCCAGCTATCTGTTACCCTGTATATAATATAACCCCCTGTACCCCTCGATGTGACTCTCTCCCAGCTATCTGTTACCCTGTATATAATATAACCCCCTGTACCCCTCGATGTGACTCTCTCCCAGCTATCTGTTACCCTGTATATAATATAACCCCTGTACCCCTCGATGTGACTCTCTCCCAGCTATCTGTTACCCTGTATATAATATAACCCCCTGTACCCCTCGATGTGACTCTCTCCCAGCTATCTGTTACCCTGTATATAATATAACCCCCTGTACCCCTCGATGTGACTCTCTCCCAGCTATCTGTTACCCTGTATATAATATAACCCCCTGTACCCCTCGATGTGACTCTCTCCCAGCTATCTGTTACCCTGTATATAATATAACCCCCTGTACCCCTCGATGTGACTCTCTCCCAGCTATCTGTTACCCTGTATATAATATAACCCCCTGTACCCCTCGATGTGACTCTCTCCCAGCTATCTGTTACCCTGTATATAATATAACCCCCTGTACCCCTCGATGTGACTCTCTCCCAGCTATCTGTTACCCTGTATATAATATAACCCCCTGTACCCCTCGATGTGACTCTCTCCCAGCTATCTGTTACCCTGTATATAATATAACCCCCTGTACCCCTCGATGTGACTCTCTCCCAGCTATCTGTTACCCTGTATATAATATAACCCCCTGTACCCCTCGATGTGACTCTCTCCCAGCTATCTGTTACCCTGTATATAATATAACCCCCTGTACCCCTCGATGTGACTCTCTCCCAGCTATCTGTTACCCTGTATATAATATAACCCCCTGTACCCCTCGATGTGACTCTCTCCCAGCTATCTGTTACCCTGTATATAATATAACCCCCTGTACCCCTCGATGTGACTCTCTCCCAGCTATCTGTTACCCTGTATATAATATAACCCCCTGTACCCCTCGATGTGACTCTCTCCCAGCTATCTGTTACCCTGTATATAATATAACCCCCTGTACCCCTCGATGTGACTCTCTCCCAGCTATCTGTTACCCTGTATATAATATAACCCCCTGTACCCCTCGATGTGACTCTCTCCCAGCTATCTGTTACCCTGTATATAATATAACCCCCTGTACCCCTCGATGTGACTCTCTCCCAGCTATCTGTTACCCTGTATATAATATAACCCCCTGTACCCCTCGATGTGACTCTCTCCCAGCTATCTGTTACCCTGTATATAATATAACCCCCTGTACCCCTCGATGTGACTCTCTCCCAGCTATCTGTTACCCTGTATATAATATAACCCCCTGTACCCCTCGATGTGACTCTCTCCCAGCTATCTGTTACCCTGTATATAATATAACCCCCTGTACCCCTCGATGTGACTCTCTCCCAGCTATCTGTTACCCTGTATATAATATAACCCCCTGTACCCCTCGATGTGACTCTCTCCCAGCTATCTGTTACCCTGTATATAATATAACCCCCTGTACCCCTCGATGTGACTCTCTCCCAGCTATCTGTTACCCTGTATATAATATAACCCCCTGTACCCCTCGATGTGACTCTCTCCCAGCTATCTGTTACCCTGTATATAATATAACCCCCTGTACCCCTCGATGTGACTCTCTCCCAGCTATCTGTTACCCTGTATATAATATAACCCCCTGTACCCCTCGATGTGACTCTCTCCCAGCTATCTGTTACCCTGTATATAATATAACCCCCTGTACCCCTCGATGTGACTCTCTCCCAGCTATCTGTTACCCTGTATATAATATAACCCCTGTACCCCTCGATGTGACTCTCTCCCAGCTATCTGTTACCCTGTATATAATATAACCCCCTGTACCCCTCGATGTGACTCTCTCCCAGCTATCTGTTACCCTGTATATAATATAACCCCCTGTACCCCTCGATGTGACTCTCTCCCAGCTATCTGTTACCCTGTATATAATATAACCCCTGTACCCCTCGATGTGACTCTCTCCCAGCTATCTGTTACCCTGTATATAATATAACCCCCTGTACCCCTCGATGTGACTCTCTCCCAGCTATCTGTTACCCTGTATATAATATAACCCCCTGTACCCCTCGATGTGACTCTCTCCCAGCTATCTGTTACCCTGTATATAATATAACCCCCTGTACCCCTCGATGTGACTCTCTCCCAGCTATCTGTTACCCTGTATATAATATAACCCCCTGTACCCCTCGATGTGACTCTCTCCCAGCTATCTGTTACCCTGTATATAATATAACCCCTGTACCCCTCGATGTGACTCTCTCCCAGCTATCTGTTACCCTGTATATAATATAACCCCCTGTACCCCTCGATGTGACTCTCTCCCAGCTATCTGTTACCCTGTATATAATATAACCCCCTGTACCCCTCGATGTGACTCTCTCCCAGCTATCTGTTACCCTGTATATAATATAACCCCCTGTACCCCTCGATGTGACTCTCTCCCAGCTATCTGTTACCCTGTATATAATATAACCCCCTGTACCCCTCGATGTGACTCTCTCCCAGCTATCTGTTACCCTGTATATAATATAACCCCCTGTACCCCTCGATGTGACTCTCTCCCAGCTATCTGTTACCCTGTATATAATATAACCCCCTGTACCCCTCGATGTGACTCTCTCCCAGCTATCTGTTACCCTGTATATAATATAACCCCCTGTACCCCTCGATGTGACTCTCTCCCAGCTATCTGTTACCCTGTATATAATATAACCCCCTGTACCCCTCGATGTGACTCTCTCCCAGCTATCTGTTACCCTGTATATAATATAACCCCCTGTACCCCTCGATGTGACTCTCTCCCAGCTATCTGTTACCCTGTATATAATATAACCCCCTGTACCCCTCGATGTGACTCTCTCCCAGCTATCTGTTACCCTGTATATAATATAACCCCCTGTACCCCTCGATGTGACTCTCTCCCAGCTATCTGTTACCCTGTATATAATATAACCCCCTGTACCCCTCGATGTGACTCTCTCCCAGCTATCTGTTACCCTGTATATAATATAACCCCTGTACCCCTCGATGTGACTCTCTCCCAGCTATCTGTTACCCTGTATATAATATAACCCCCTGTACCCCTCGATGTGACTCTCTCCCAGCTATCTGTTACCCTGTATATAATATAACCCCCTGTACCCCTCGATGTGACTCTCTCCCAGCTATCTGTTACCCTGTATATAATATAACCCCCTGTACCCCTCGATGTGACTCTCTCCCAGCTATCTGTTACCCTGTATATAATATAACCCCCTGTACCCCTCGATGTGACTCTCTCCCAGCTATCTGTTACCCTGTATATAATATAACCCCCTGTACCCCTCGATGTGACTCTCTCCCAGCTATCTGTTACCCTGTATATAATATAACCCCCTGTACCCCTCGATGTGACTCTCTCCCAGCTATCTGTTACCCTGTATATAATATAACCCCCTGTACCCCTCGATGTGACTCTCTCCCAGCTATCTGTTACCCTGTATATAATATAACCCCCTGTACCCCTCGATGTGACTCTCTCCCAGCTATCTGTTACCCTGTATATAATATAACCCCCTGTACCCCTCGATGTGACTCTCTCCCAGCTATCTGTTACCCTGTATATAATATAACCCCCTGTACCCCTCGATGTGACTCTCTCCCAGCTATCTGTTACCCTGTATATAATATAACCCCCTGTACCCCTCGATGTGACTCTCTCCCAGCTATCTGTTACCCTGTATATAATATAACCCCCTGTACCCCTCGATGTGACTCTCTCCCAGCTATCTGTTACCCTGTATATAATATAACCCCCTGTACCCCTCGATGTGACTCTCTCCCAGCTATCTGTTACCCTGTATATAATATAACCCCCTGTACCCCTCGATGTGACTCTCTCCCAGCTATCTGTTACCCTGTATATAATATAACCCCCTGTACCCCTCGATGTGACTCTCTCCCAGCTATCTGTTACCCTGTATATAATATAACCCCCTGTACCCCTCGATGTGACTCTCTCCCAGCTATCTGTTACCCTGTATATAATATAACCCCCTGTACCCCTCGATGTGACTCTCTCCCAGCTATCTGTTACCCTGTATATAATATAACCCCCTGTACCCCTCGATGTGACTCTCTCCCAGCTATCTGTTACCCTGTATATAATATAACCCCCTGTACCCCTCGATGTGACTCTCTCCCAGCTATCTGTTACCCTGTATATAATATAACCCCCTGTACCCCTCGATGTGACTCTCTCCCAGCTATCTGTTACCCTGTATATAATATAACCCCCTGTACCCCTCGATGTGACTCTCTCCCAGCTATCTGTTACCCTGTATATAATATAACCCCCTGTACCCCTCGATGTGACTCTCTCCCAGCTATCTGTTACCCTGTATATAATATAACCCCCTGTACCCCTCGATGTGACTCTCTCCCAGCTATCTGTTACCCTGTATATAATATAACCCCTGTACCCCTCGATGTGACTCTCTCCCAGCTATCTGTTACCCTGTATATAATATAACCCCCTGTACCCCTCGATGTGACTCTCTCCCAGCTATCTGTTACCCTGTATATAATATAACCCCCTGTACCCCTCGATGTGACTCTCTCCCAGCTATCTGTTACCCTGTATATAATATAACCCCCTGTACCCCTCGATGTGACTCTCTCCCAGCTATCTGTTACCCTGTATATAATATAACCCCCTGTACCCCTCGATGTGACTCTCTCCCAGCTATCTGTTACCCTGTATATAATATAACCCCCTGTACCCCTCGATGTGACTCTCTCCCAGCTATCTGTTACCCTGTATATAATATAACCCCCTGTACCCCTCGATGTGACTCTCTCCCAGCTATCTGTTACCCTGTATATAATATAACCCCTGTACCCCTCGATGTGACTCTCTCCCAGCTATCTGTTACCCTGTATATAATATAACCCCCTGTACCCCTCGATGTGACTCTCTCCCAGCTATCTGTTACCCTGTATATAATATAACCCCCTGTACCCCTCGATGTGACTCTCTCCCAGCTATCTGTTACCCTGTATATAATATAACCCCCTGTACCCCTCGATGTGACTCTCTCCCAGCTATCTGTTACCCTGTATATAATATAACCCCTGTACCCCTCGATGTGACTCTCTCCCAGCTATCTGTTACCCTGTATATAATATAACCCCCTGTACCCCTCGATGTGACTCTCTCCCAGCTATCTGTTACCCTGTATATAATATAACCCCTGTACCCCTCGATGTGACTCTCTCCCAGCTATCTGTTACCCTGTATATAATATAACCCCCTGTACCCCTCGATGTGACTCTCTCCCAGCTATCTGTTACCCTGTATATAATATAACCCCTGTACCCCTCGATGTGACTCTCTCCCAGCTATCTGTTACCCTGTATATAATATAACCCCCTGTACCCCTCGATGTGACTCTCTCCCAGCTATCTGTTACCCTGTATATAATATAACCCCCTGTACCCCTCGATGTGACTCTCTCCCAGCTATCTGTTACCCTGTATATAATATAACCCCCTGTACCCCTCGATGTGACTCTCTCCCAGCTATCTGTTACCCTGTATATAATATAACCCCCTGTACCCCTCGATGTGACTCTCTCCCAGCTATCTGTTACCCTGTATATAATATAACCCCCTGTACCCCTCGATGTGACTCTCTCCCAGCTATCTGTTACCCTGTATATAATATAACCCCCTGTACCCCTCGATGTGACTCTCTCCCAGCTATCTGTTACCCTGTATATAATATAACCCCCTGTACCCCTCGATGTGACTCTCTCCCAGCTATCTGTTACCCTGTATATAATATAACCCCTGTACCCCTCGATGTGACTCTCTCCCAGCTATCTGTTACCCTGTATATAATATAACCCCCTGTACCCCTCGATGTGACTCTCTCCCAGCTATCTGTTACCCTGTATATAATATAACCCCCTGTACCCCTCGATGTGACTCTCTCCCAGCTATCTGTTACCCTGTATATAATATAACCCCCTGTACCCCTCGATGTGACTCTCTCCCAGCTATCTGTTACCCTGTATATAATATAACCCCCTGTACCCCTCGATGTGACTCTCTCCCAGCTATCTGTTACCCTGTATATAATATAACCCCCTGTACCCCTCGATGTGACTCTCTCCCAGCTATCTGTTACCCTGTATATAATATAACCCCCTGTACCCCTCGATGTGACTCTCTCCCAGCTATCTGTTACCCTGTATATAATATAACCCCTGTACCCCTCGATGTGACTCTCTCCCAGCTATCTGTTACCCTGTATATAATATAACCCCCTGTACCCCTCGATGTGACTCTCTCCCAGCTATCTGTTACCCTGTATATAATATAACCCCCTGTACCCCTCGATGTGACTCTCTCCCAGCTATCTGTTACCCTGTATATAATATAACCCCCTGTACCCCTCGATGTGACTCTCTCCCAGCTATCTGTTACCCTGTATATAATATAACCCCCTGTACCCCTCGATGTGACTCTCTCCCAGCTATCTGTTACCCTGTATATAATATAACCCCCTGTACCCCTCGATGTGACTCTCTCCCAGCTATCTGTTACCCTGTATATAATATAACCCCCTGTACCCCTCGATGTGACTCTCTCCCAGCTATCTGTTACCCTGTATATAATATAACCCCCTGTACCCCTCGATGTGACTCTCTCCCAGCTATCTGTTACCCTGTATATAATATAACCCCCTGTACCCCTCGATGTGACTCTCTCCCAGCTATCTGTTACCCTGTATATAATATAACCCCCTGTACCCCTCGATGTGACTCTCTCCCAGCTATCTGTTACCCTGTATATAATATAACCCCCTGTACCCCTCGATGTGACTCTCTCCCAGCTATCTGTTACCCTGTATATAATATAACCCCCTGTACCCCTCGATGTGACTCTCTCCCAGCTATCTGTTACCCTGTATATAATATAACCCCCTGTACCCCTCGATGTGACTCTCTCCCAGCTATCTGTTACCCTGTATATAATATAACCCCCTGTACCCCTCGATGTGACTCTCTCCCAGCTATCTGTTACCCTGTATATAATATAACCCCCTGTACCCCTCGATGTGACTCTCTCCCAGCTATCTGTTACCCTGTATATAATATAACCCCCTGTACCCCTCGATGTGACTCTCTCCCAGCTATCTGTTACCCTGTATATAATATAACCCCCTGTACCCCTCGATGTGACTCTCTCCCAGCTATCTGTTACCCTGTATATAATATAACCCCCTGTACCCCTCGATGTGACTCTCTCCCAGCTATCTGTTACCCTGTATATAATATAACCCCCTGTACCCCTCGATGTGACTCTCTCCCAGCTATCTGTTACCCTGTATATAATATAACCCCTGTACCCCTCGATGTGACTCTCTCCCAGCTATCTGTTACCCTGTATATAATATAACCCCTGTACCCCTCGATGTGACTCTCTCCCAGCTATCTGTTACCCTGTATATAATATAACCCCCTGTACCCCTCGATGTGACTCTCTCCCAGCTATCTGTTACCCTGTATATAATATAACCCCCTGTACCCCTCGATGTGACTCTCTCCCAGCTATCTGTTACCCTGTATATAATATAACCCCCTGTACCCCTCGATGTGACTCTCTCCCAGCTATCTGTTACCCTGTATATAATATAACCCCCTGTACCCCTCGATGTGACTCTCTCCCAGCTATCTGTTACCCTGTATATAATATAACCCCCTGTACCCCTCGATGTGACTCTCTCCCAGCTATCTGTTACCCTGTATATAATATAACCCCCTGTACCCCTCGATGTGACTCTCTCCCAGCTATCTGTTACCCTGTATATAATATAACCCCCTGTACCCCTCGATGTGACTCTCTCCCAGCTATCTGTTACCCTGTATATAATATAACCCCCTGTACCCCTCGATGTGACTCTCTCCCAGCTATCTGTTACCCTGTATATAATATAACCCCCTGTACCCCTCGATGTGACTCTCTCCCAGCTATCTGTTACCCTGTATATAATATAACCCCCTGTACCCCTCGATGTGACTCTCTCCCAGCTATCTGTTACCCTGTATATAATATAACCCCCTGTACCCCTCGATGTGACTCTCTCCCAGCTATCTGTTACCCTGTATATAATATAACCCCCTGTACCCCTCGATGTGACTCTCTCCCAGCTATCTGTTACCCTGTATATAATATAACCCCCTGTACCCCTCGATGTGACTCTCTCCCAGCTATCTGTTACCCTGTATATAATATAACCCCCTGTACCCCTCGATGTGACTCTCTCCCAGCTATCTGTTACCCTGTATATAATATAACCCCCTGTACCCCTCGATGTGACTCTCTCCCAGCTATCTGTTACCCTGTATATAATATAACCCCCTGTACCCCTCGATGTGACTCTCTCCCAGCTATCTGTTACCCTGTATATAATATAACCCCTGTACCCCTCGATGTGACTCTCTCCCAGCTATCTGTTACCCTGTATATAATATAACCCCCTGTACCCCTCGATGTGACTCTCTCCCAGCTATCTGTTACCCTGTATATAATATAACCCCCTGTACCCCTCGATGTGACTCTCTCCCAGCTATCTGTTACCCTGTATATAATATAACCCCCTGTACCCCTCGATGTGACTCTCTCCCAGCTATCTGTTACCCTGTATATAATATAACCCCCTGTACCCCTCGATGTGACTCTCTCCCAGCTATCTGTTACCCTGTATATAATATAACCCCCTGTACCCCTCGATGTGACTCTCTCCCAGCTATCTGTTACCCTGTATATAATATAACCCCTGTACCCCTCGATGTGACTCTCTCCCAGCTATCTGTTACCCTGTATATAATATAACCCCCTGTACCCCTCGATGTGACTCTCTCCCAGCTATCTGTTACCCTGTATATAATATAACCCCCTGTACCCCTCGATGTGACTCTCTCCCAGCTATCTGTTACCCTGTATATAATATAACCCCCTGTACCCCTCGATGTGACTCTCTCCCAGCTATCTGTTACCCTGTATATAATATAACCCCCTGTACCCCTCGATGTGACTCTCTCCCAGCTATCTGTTACCCTGTATATAATATAACCCCCTGTACCCCTCGATGTGACTCTCTCCCAGCTATCTGTTACCCTGTATATAATATAACCCCCTGTACCCCTCGATGTGACTCTCTCCCAGCTATCTGTTACCCTGTATATAATATAACCCCTGTACCCCTCGATGTGACTCTCTCCCAGCTATCTGTTACCCTGTATATAATATAACCCCCTGTACCCCTCGATGTGACTCTCTCCCAGCTATCTGTTACCCTGTATATAATATAACCCCCTGTACCCCTCGATGTGACTCTCTCCCAGCTATCTGTTACCCTGTATATAATATAACCCCCTGTACCCCTCGATGTGACTCTCTCCCAGCTATCTGTTACCCTGTATATAATATAACCCCCTGTACCCCTCGATGTGACTCTCTCCCAGCTATCTGTTACCCTGTATATAATATAACCCCCTGTACCCCTCGATGTGACTCTCTCCCAGCTATCTGTTACCCTGTATATAATATAACCCCCTGTACCCCTCGATGTGACTCTCTCCCAGCTATCTGTTACCCTGTATATAATATAACCCCCTGTACCCCTCGATGTGACTCTCTCCCAGCTATCTGTTACCCTGTATATAATATAACCCCCTGTACCCCTCGATGTGACTCTCTCCCAGCTATCTGTTACCCTGTATATAATATAACCCCCTGTACCCCTCGATGTGACTCTCTCCCAGCTATCTGTTACCCTGTATATAATATAACCCCCTGTACCCCTCGATGTGACTCTCTCCCAGCTATCTGTTACCCTGTATATAATATAACCCCCTGTACCCCTCGATGTGACTCTCTCCCAGCTATCTGTTACCCTGTATATAATATAACCCCCTGTACCCCTCGATGTGACTCTCTCCCAGCTATCTGTTACCCTGTATATAATATAACCCCCTGTACCCCTCGATGTGACTCTCTCCCAGCTATCTGTTACCCTGTATATAATATAACCCCCTGTACCCCTCGATGTGACTCTCTCCCAGCTATCTGTTACCCTGTATATAATATAACCCCCTGTACCCCTCGATGTGACTCTCTCCCAGCTATCTGTTACCCTGTATATAATATAACCCCCTGTACCCCTCGATGTGACTCTCTCCCAGCTATCTGTTACCCTGTATATAATATAACCCCCTGTACCCCTCGATGTGACTCTCTCCCAGCTATCTGTTACCCTGTATATAATATAACCCCCTGTACCCCTCGATGTGACTCTCTCCCAGCTATCTGTTACCCTGTATATAATATAACCCCCTGTACCCCTCGATGTGACTCTCTCCCAGCTATCTGTTACCCTGTATATAATATAACCCCCTGTACCCCTCGATGTGACTCTCTCCCAGCTATCTGTTACCCTGTATATAATATAACCCCCTGTACCCCTCGATGTGACTCTCTCCCAGCTATCTGTTACCCTGTATATAATATAACCCCCTGTACCCCTCGATGTGACTCTCTCCCAGCTATCTGTTACCCTGTATATAATATAACCCCCTGTACCCCTCGATGTGACTCTCTCCCAGCTATCTGTTACCCTGTATATAATATAACCCCCTGTACCCCTCGATGTGACTCTCTCCCAGCTATCTGTTACCCTGTATATAATATAACCCCCTGTACCCCTCGATGTGACTCTCTCCCAGCTATCTGTTACCCTGTATATAATATAACCCCCTGTACCCCTCGATGTGACTCTCTCCCAGCTATCTGTTACCCTGTATATAATATAACCCCTGTACCCCTCGATGTGACTCTCTCCCAGCTATCTGTTACCCTGTATATAATATAACCCCTGTACCCCTCGATGTGACTCTCTCCCAGCTATCTGTTACCCTGTATATAATATAACCCCCTGTACCCCTCGATGTGACTCTCTCCCAGCTATCTGTTACCCTGTATATAATATAACCCCCTGTACCCCTCGATGTGACTCTCTCCCAGCTATCTGTTACCCTGTATATAATATAACCCCCTGTACCCCTCGATGTGACTCTCTCCCAGCTATCTGTTACCCTGTATATAATATAACCCCCTGTACCCCTCGATGTGACTCTCTCCCAGCTATCTGTTACCCTGTATATAATATAACCCCCTGTACCCCTCGATGTGACTCTCTCCCAGCTATCTGTTACCCTGTATATAATATAACCCCTGTACCCCTCGATGTGACTCTCTCCCAGCTATCTGTTACCCTGTATATAATATAACCCCCTGTACCCCTCGATGTGACTCTCTCCCAGCTATCTGTTACCCTGTATATAATATAACCCCCTGTACCCCTCGATGTGACTCTCTCCCAGCTATCTGTTACCCTGTATATAATATAACCCCCTGTACCCCTCGATGTGACTCTCTCCCAGCTATCTGTTACCCTGTATATAATATAACCCCCTGTACCCCTCGATGTGACTCTCTCCCAGCTATCTGTTACCCTGTATATAATATAACCCCCTGTACCCCTCGATGTGACTCTCTCCCAGCTATCTGTTACCCTGTATATAATATAACCCCCTGTACCCCTCGATGTGACTCTCTCCCAGCTATCTGTTACCCTGTATATAATATAACCCCCTGTACCCCTCGATGTGACTCTCTCCCAGCTATCTGTTACCCTGTATATAATATAACCCCCTGTACCCCTCGATGTGACTCTCTCCCAGCTATCTGTTACCCTGTATATAATATAACCCCCTGTACCCCTCGATGTGACTCTCTCCCAGCTATCTGTTACCCTGTATATAATATAACCCCTGTACCCCTCGATGTGACTCTCTCCCAGCTATCTGTTACCCTGTATATAATATAACCCCCTGTACCCCTCGATGTGACTCTCTCCCAGCTATCTGTTACCCTGTATATAATATAACCCCCTGTACCCCTCGATGTGACTCTCTCCCAGCTATCTGTTACCCTGTATATAATATAACCCCCTGTACCCCTCGATGTGACTCTCTCCCAGCTATCTGTTACCCTGTATATAATATAACCCCCTGTACCCCTCGATGTGACTCTCTCCCAGCTATCTGTTACCCTGTATATAATATAACCCCTGTACCCCTCGATGTGACTCTCTCCCAGCTATCTGTTACCCTGTATATAATATAACCCCCTGTACCCCTCGATGTGACTCTCTCCCAGCTATCTGTTACCCTGTATATAATATAACCCCCTGTACCCCTCGATGTGACTCTCTCCCAGCTATCTGTTACCCTGTATATAATATAACCCCCTGTACCCCTCGATGTGACTCTCTCCCAGCTATCTGTTACCCTGTATATAATATAACCCCCTGTACCCCTCGATGTGACTCTCTCCCAGCTATCTGTTACCCTGTATATAATATAACCCCCTGTACCCCTCGATGTGACTCTCTCCCAGCTATCTGTTACCCTGTATATAATATAACCCCCTGTACCCCTCGATGTGACTCTCTCCCAGCTATCTGTTACCCTGTATATAATATAACCCCCTGTACCCCTCGATGTGACTCTCTCCCAGCTATCTGTTACCCTGTATATAATATAACCCCCTGTACCCCTCGATGTGACTCTCTCCCAGCTATCTGTTACCCTGTATATAATATAACCCCCTGTACCCCTCGATGTGACTCTCTCCCAGCTATCTGTTACCCTGTATATAATATAACCCCCTGTACCCCTCGATGTGACTCTCTCCCAGCTATCTGTTACCCTGTATATAATATAACCCCCTGTACCCCTCGATGTGACTCTCTCCCAGCTATCTGTTACCCTGTATATAATATAACCCCCTGTACCCCTCGATGTGACTCTCTCCCAGCTATCTGTTACCCTGTATATAATATAACCCCCTGTACCCCTCGATGTGACTCTCTCCCAGCTATCTGTTACCCTGTATATAATATAACCCCCTGTACCCCTCGATGTGACTCTCTCCCAGCTATCTGTTACCCTGTATATAATATAACCCCCTGTACCCCTCGATGTGACTCTCTCCCAGCTATCTGTTACCCTGTATATAATATAACCCCCTGTACCCCTCGATGTGACTCTCTCCCAGCTATCTGTTACCCTGTATATAATATAACCCCCTGTACCCCTCGATGTGACTCTCTCCCAGCTATCTGTTACCCTGTATATAATATAACCCCCTGTACCCCTCGATGTGACTCTCTCCCAGCTATCTGTTACCCTGTATATAATATAACCCCCTGTACCCCTCGATGTGACTCTCTCCCAGCTATCTGTTACCCTGTATATAATATAACCCCCTGTACCCCTCGATGTGACTCTCTCCCAGCTATCTGTTACCCTGTATATAATATAACCCCCTGTACCCCTCGATGTGACTCTCTCCCAGCTATCTGTTACCCTGTATATAATATAACCCCCTGTACCCCTCGATGTGACTCTCTCCCAGCTATCTGTTACCCTGTATATAATATAACCCCCTGTACCCCTCGATGTGACTCTCTCCCAGCTATCTGTTACCCTGTATATAATATAACCCCCTGTACCCCTCGATGTGACTCTCTCCCAGCTATCTGTTACCCTGTATATAATATAACCCCCTGTACCCCTCGATGTGACTCTCTCCCAGCTATCTGTTACCCTGTATATAATATAACCCCCTGTACCCCTCGATGTGACTCTCTCCCAGCTATCTGTTACCCTGTATATAATATAACCCCCTGTACCCCTCGATGTGACTCTCTCCCAGCTATCTGTTACCCTGTATATAATATAACCCCCTGTACCCCTCGATGTGACTCTCTCCCAGCTATCTGTTACCCTGTATATAATATAACCCCCTGTACCCCTCGATGTGACTCTCTCCCAGCTATCTGTTACCCTGTATATAATATAACCCCCTGTACCCCTCGATGTGACTCTCTCCCAGCTATCTGTTACCCTGTATATAATATAACCCCCTGTACCCCTCGATGTGACTCTCTCCCAGCTATCTGTTACCCTGTATATAATATAACCCCCTGTACCCCTCGATGTGACTCTCTCCCAGCTATCTGTTACCCTGTATATAATATAACCCCCTGTACCCCTCGATGTGACTCTCTCCCAGCTATCTGTTACCCTGTATATAATATAACCCCTGTACCCCTCGATGTGACTCTCTCCCAGCTATCTGTTACCCTGTATATAATATAACCCCCTGTACCCCTCGATGTGACTCTCTCCCAGCTATCTGTTACCCTGTATATAATATAACCCCCTGTACCCCTCGATGTGACTCTCTCCCAGCTATCTGTTACCCTGTATATAATATAACCCCCTGTACCCCTCGATGTGACTCTCTCCCAGCTATCTGTTACCCTGTATATAATATAACCCCCTGTACCCCTCGATGTGACTCTCTCCCAGCTATCTGTTACCCTGTATATAATATAACCCCCTGTACCCCTCGATGTGACTCTCTCCCAGCTATCTGTTACCCTGTATATAATATAACCCCCTGTACCCCTCGATGTGACTCTCTCCCAGCTATCTGTTACCCTGTATATAATATAACCCCCTGTACCCCTCGATGTGACTCTCTCCCAGCTATCTGTTACCCTGTATATAATATAACCCCCTGTACCCCTCGATGTGACTCTCTCCCAGCTATCTGTTACCCTGTATATAATATAACCCCCTGTACCCCTCGATGTGACTCTCTCCCAGCTATCTGTTACCCTGTATATAATATAACCCCCTGTACCCCTCGATGTGACTCTCTCCCAGCTATCTGTTACCCTGTATATAATATAACCCCCTGTACCCCTCGATGTGACTCTCTCCCAGCTATCTGTTACCCTGTATATAATATAACCCCCTGTACCCCTCGATGTGACTCTCTCCCAGCTATCTGTTACCCTGTATATAATATAACCCCCTGTACCCCTCGATGTGACTCTCTCCCAGCTATCTGTTACCCTGTATATAATATAACCCCCTGTACCCCTCGATGTGACTCTCTCCCAGCTATCTGTTACCCTGTATATAATATAACCCCCTGTACCCCTCGATGTGACTCTCTCCCAGCTATCTGTTACCCTGTATATAATATAACCCCCTGTACCCCTCGATGTGACTCTCTCCCAGCTATCTGTTACCCTGTATATAATATAACCCCTGTACCCCTCGATGTGACTCTCTCCCAGCTATCTGTTACCCTGTATATAATATAACCCCCTGTACCCCTCGATGTGACTCTCTCCCAGCTATCTGTTACCCTGTATATAATATAACCCCCTGTACCCCTCGATGTGACTCTCTCCCAGCTATCTGTTACCCTGTATATAATATAACCCCCTGTACCCCTCGATGTGACTCTCTCCCAGCTATCTGTTACCCTGTATATAATATAACCCCCTGTACCCCTCGATGTGACTCTCTCCCAGCTATCTGTTACCCTGTATATAATATAACCCCTGTACCCCTCGATGTGACTCTCTCCCAGCTATCTGTTACCCTGTATATAATATAACCCCCTGTACCCCTCGATGTGACTCTCTCCCAGCTATCTGTTACCCTGTATATAATATAACCCCTGTACCCCTCGATGTGACTCTCTCCCAGCTATCTGTTACCCTGTATATAATATAACCCCCTGTACCCCTCGATGTGACTCTCTCCCAGCTATCTGTTACCCTGTATATAATATAACCCCTGTACCCCTCGATGTGACTCTCTCCCAGCTATCTGTTACCCTGTATATAATATAACCCCCTGTACCCCTCGATGTGACTCTCTCCCAGCTATCTGTTACCCTGTATATAATATAACCCCCTGTACCCCTCGATGTGACTCTCTCCCAGCTATCTGTTACCCTGTATATAATATAACCCCCTGTACCCCTCGATGTGACTCTCTCCCAGCTATCTGTTACCCTGTATATAATATAACCCCCTGTACCCCTCGATGTGACTCTCTCCCAGCTATCTGTTACCCTGTATATAATATAACCCCTGTACCCCTCGATGTGACTCTCTCCCAGCTATCTGTTACCCTGTATATAATATAACCCCCTGTACCCCTCGATGTGACTCTCTCCCAGCTATCTGTTACCCTGTATATAATATAACCCCCTGTACCCCTCGATGTGACTCTCTCCCAGCTATCTGTTACCCTGTATATAATATAACCCCCTGTACCCCTCGATGTGACTCTCTCCCAGCTATCTGTTACCCTGTATATAATATAACCCCCTGTACCCCTCGATGTGACTCTCTCCCAGCTATCTGTTACCCTGTATATAATATAACCCCCTGTACCCCTCGATGTGACTCTCTCCCAGCTATCTGTTACCCTGTATATAATATAACCCCTGTACCCCTCGATGTGACTCTCTCCCAGCTATCTGTTACCCTGTATATAATATAACCCCCTGTACCCCTCGATGTGACTCTCTCCCAGCTATCTGTTACCCTGTATATAATATAACCCCCTGTACCCCTCGATGTGACTCTCTCCCAGCTATCTGTTACCCTGTATATAATATAACCCCCTGTACCCCTCGATGTGACTCTCTCCCAGCTATCTGTTACCCTGTATATAATATAACCCCCTGTACCCCTCGATGTGACTCTCTCCCAGCTATCTGTTACCCTGTATATAATATAACCCCTGTACCCCTCGATGTGACTCTCTCCCAGCTATCTGTTACCCTGTATATAATATAACCCCCTGTACCCCTCGATGTGACTCTCTCCCAGCTATCTGTTACCCTGTATATAATATAACCCCCTGTACCCCTCGATGTGACTCTCTCCCAGCTATCTGTTACCCTGTATATAATATAACCCCCTGTACCCCTCGATGTGACTCTCTCCCAGCTATCTGTTACCCTGTATATAATATAACCCCCTGTACCCCTCGATGTGACTCTCTCCCAGCTATCTGTTACCCTGTATATAATATAACCCCCTGTACCCCTCGATGTGACTCTCTCCCAGCTATCTGTTACCCTGTATATAATATAACCCCCTGTACCCCTCGATGTGACTCTCTCCCAGCTATCTGTTACCCTGTATATAATATAACCCCCTGTACCCCTCGATGTGACTCTCTCCCAGCTATCTGTTACCCTGTATATAATATAACCCCCTGTACCCCTCGATGTGACTCTCTCCCAGCTATCTGTTACCCTGTATATAATATAACCCCCTGTACCCCTCGATGTGACTCTCTCCCAGCTATCTGTTACCCTGTATATAATATAACCCCCTGTACCCCTCGATGTGACTCTCTCCCAGCTATCTGTTACCCTGTATATAATATAACCCCCTGTACCCCTCGATGTGACTCTCTCCCAGCTATCTGTTACCCTGTATATAATATAACCCCCTGTACCCCTCGATGTGACTCTCTCCCAGCTATCTGTTACCCTGTATATAATATAACCCCCTGTACCCCTCGATGTGACTCTCTCCCAGCTATCTGTTACCCTGTATATAATATAACCCCCTGTACCCCTCGATGTGACTCTCTCCCAGCTATCTGTTACCCTGTATATAATATAACCCCTGTACCCCTCGATGTGACTCTCTCCCAGCTATCTGTTACCCTGTATATAATATAACCCCCTGTACCCCTCGATGTGACTCTCTCCCAGCTATCTGTTACCCTGTATATAATATAACCCCCTGTACCCCTCGATGTGACTCTCTCCCAGCTATCTGTTACCCTGTATATAATATAACCCCCTGTACCCCTCGATGTGACTCTCTCCCAGCTATCTGTTACCCTGTATATAATATAACCCCCTGTACCCCTCGATGTGACTCTCTCCCAGCTATCTGTTACCCTGTATATAATATAACCCCCTGTACCCCTCGATGTGACTCTCTCCCAGCTATCTGTTACCCTGTATATAATATAACCCCCTGTACCCCTCGATGTGACTCTCTCCCAGCTATCTGTTACCCTGTATATAATATAACCCCCTGTACCCCTCGATGTGACTCTCTCCCAGCTATCTGTTACCCTGTATATAATATAACCCCCTGTACCCCTCGATGTGACTCTCTCCCAGCTATCTGTTACCCTGTATATAATATAACCCCCTGTACCCCTCGATGTGACTCTCTCCCAGCTATCTGTTACCCTGTATATAATATAACCCCCTGTACCCCTCGATGTGACTCTCTCCCAGCTATCTGTTACCCTGTATATAATATAACCCCCTGTACCCCTCGATGTGACTCTCTCCCAGCTATCTGTTACCCTGTATATAATATAACCCCCTGTACCCCTCGATGTGACTCTCTCCCAGCTATCTGTTACCCTGTATATAATATAACCCCCTGTACCCCTCGATGTGACTCTCTCCCAGCTATCTGTTACCCTGTATATAATATAACCCCCTGTACCCCTCGATGTGACTCTCTCCCAGCTATCTGTTACCCTGTATATAATATAACCCCCTGTACCCCTCGATGTGACTCTCTCCCAGCTATCTGTTACCCTGTATATAATATAACCCCCTGTACCCCTCGATGTGACTCTCTCCCAGCTATCTGTTACCCTGTATATAATATAACCCCCTGTACCCCTCGATGTGACTCTCTCCCAGCTATCTGTTACCCTGTATATAATATAACCCCCTGTACCCCTCGATGTGACTCTCTCCCAGCTATCTGTTACCCTGTATATAATATAACCCCCTGTACCCCTCGATGTGACTCTCTCCCAGCTATCTGTTACCCTGTATATAATATAACCCCCTGTACCCCTCGATGTGACTCTCTCCCAGCTATCTGTTACCCTGTATATAATATAACCCCCTGTACCCCTCGATGTGACTCTCTCCCAGCTATCTGTTACCCTGTATATAATATAACCCCCTGTACCCCTCGATGTGACTCTCTCCCAGCTATCTGTTACCCTGTATATAATATAACCCCCTGTACCCCTCGATGTGACTCTCTCCCAGCTATCTGTTACCCTGTATATAATATAACCCCCTGTACCCCTCGATGTGACTCTCTCCCAGCTATCTGTTACCCTGTATATAATATAACCCCCTGTACCCCTCGATGTGACTCTCTCCCAGCTATCTGTTACCCTGTATATAATATAACCCCCTGTACCCCTCGATGTGACTCTCTCCCAGCTATCTGTTACCCTGTATATAATATAACCCCCTGTACCCCTCGATGTGACTCTCTCCCAGCTATCTGTTACCCTGTATATAATATAACCCCCTGTACCCCTCGATGTGACTCTCTCCCAGCTATCTGTTACCCTGTATATAATATAACCCCCTGTACCCCTCGATGTGACTCTCTCCCAGCTATCTGTTACCCTGTATATAATATAACCCCCTGTACCCCTCGATGTGACTCTCTCCCAGCTATCTGTTACCCTGTATATAATATAACCCCCTGTACCCCTCGATGTGACTCTCTCCCAGCTATCTGTTACCCTGTATATAATATAACCCCCTGTACCCCTCGATGTGACTCTCTCCCAGCTATCTGTTACCCTGTATATAATATAACCCCCTGTACCCCTCGATGTGACTCTCTCCCAGCTATCTGTTACCCTGTATATAATATAACCCCCTGTACCCCTCGATGTGACTCTCTCCCAGCTATCTGTTACCCTGTATATAATATAACCCCCTGTACCCCTCGATGTGACTCTCTCCCAGCTATCTGTTACCCTGTATATAATATAACCCCCTGTACCCCTCGATGTGACTCTCTCCCAGCTATCTGTTACCCTGTATATAATATAACCCCTGTACCCCTCGATGTGACTCTCTCCCAGCTATCTGTTACCCTGTATATAATATAACCCCCTGTACCCCTCGATGTGACTCTCTCCCAGCTATCTGTTACCCTGTATATAATATAACCCCCTGTACCCCTCGATGTGACTCTCTCCCAGCTATCTGTTACCCTGTATATAATATAACCCCCTGTACCCCTCGATGTGACTCTCTCCCAGCTATCTGTTACCCTGTATATAATATAACCCCCTGTACCCCTCGATGTGACTCTCTCCCAGCTATCTGTTACCCTGTATATAATATAACCCCCTGTACCCCTCGATGTGACTCTCTCCCAGCTATCTGTTACCCTGTATATAATATAACCCCCTGTACCCCTCGATGTGACTCTCTCCCAGCTATCTGTTACCCTGTATATAATATAACCCCCTGTACCCCTCGATGTGACTCTCTCCCAGCTATCTGTTACCCTGTATATAATATAACCCCCTGTACCCCTCGATGTGACTCTCTCCCAGCTATCTGTTACCCTGTATATAATATAACCCCCTGTACCCCTCGATGTGACTCTCTCCCAGCTATCTGTTACCCTGTATATAATATAACCCCCTGTACCCCTCGATGTGACTCTCTCCCAGCTATCTGTTACCCTGTATATAATATAACCCCCTGTACCCCTCGATGTGACTCTCTCCCAGCTATCTGTTACCCTGTATATAATATAACCCCCTGTACCCCTCGATGTGACTCTCTCCCAGCTATCTGTTACCCTGTATATAATATAACCCCCTGTACCCCTCGATGTGACTCTCTCCCAGCTATCTGTTACCCTGTATATAATATAACCCCCTGTACCCCTCGATGTGACTCTCTCCCAGCTATCTGTTACCCTGTATATAATATAACCCCCTGTACCCCTCGATGTGACTCTCTCCCAGCTATCTGTTACCCTGTATATAATATAACCCCCTGTACCCCTCGATGTGACTCTCTCCCAGCTATCTGTTACCCTGTATATAATATAACCCCCTGTACCCCTCGATGTGACTCTCTCCCAGCTATCTGTTACCCTGTATATAATATAACCCCCTGTACCCCTCGATGTGACTCTCTCCCAGCTATCTGTTACCCTGTATATAATATAACCCCCTGTACCCCTCGATGTGACTCTCTCCCAGCTATCTGTTACCCTGTATATAATATAACCCCCTGTACCCCTCGATGTGACTCTCTCCCAGCTATCTGTTACCCTGTATATAATATAACCCCCTGTACCCCTCGATGTGACTCTCTCCCAGCTATCTGTTACCCTGTATATAATATAACCCCCTGTACCCCTCGATGTGACTCTCTCCCAGCTATCTGTTACCCTGTATATAATATAACCCCCTGTACCCCTCGATGTGACTCTCTCCCAGCTATCTGTTACCCTGTATATAATATAACCCCCTGTACCCCTCGATGTGACTCTCTCCCAGCTATCTGTTACCCTGTATATAATATAACCCCCTGTACCCCTCGATGTGACTCTCTCCCAGCTATCTGTTACCCTGTATATAATATAACCCCCTGTACCCCTCGATGTGACTCTCTCCCAGCTATCTGTTACCCTGTATATAATATAACCCCCTGTACCCCTCGATGTGACTCTCTCCCAGCTATCTGTTACCCTGTATATAATATAACCCCCTGTACCCCTCGATGTGACTCTCTCCCAGCTATCTGTTACCCTGTATATAATATAACCCCCTGTACCCCTCGATGTGACTCTCTCCCAGCTATCTGTTACCCTGTATATAATATAACCCCCTGTACCCCTCGATGTGACTCTCTCCCAGCTATCTGTTACCCTGTATATAATATAACCCCTGTACCCCTCGATGTGACTCTCTCCCAGCTATCTGTTACCCTGTATATAATATAACCCCCTGTACCCCTCGATGTGACTCTCTCCCAGCTATCTGTTACCCTGTATATAATATAACCCCCTGTACCCCTCGATGTGACTCTCTCCCAGCTATCTGTTACCCTGTATATAATATAACCCCCTGTACCCCTCGATGTGACTCTCTCCCAGCTATCTGTTACCCTGTATATAATATAACCCCCTGTACCCCTCGATGTGACTCTCTCCCAGCTATCTGTTACCCTGTATATAATATAACCCCTGTACCCCTCGATGTGACTCTCTCCCAGCTATCTGTTACCCTGTATATAATATAACCCCCTGTACCCCTCGATGTGACTCTCTCCCAGCTATCTGTTACCCTGTATATAATATAACCCCCTGTACCCCTCGATGTGACTCTCTCCCAGCTATCTGTTACCCTGTATATAATATAACCCCCTGTACCCCTCGATGTGACTCTCTCCCAGCTATCTGTTACCCTGTATATAATATAACCCCCTGTACCCCTCGATGTGACTCTCTCCCAGCTATCTGTTACCCTGTATATAATATAACCCCCTGTACCCCTCGATGTGACTCTCTCCCAGCTATCTGTTACCCTGTATATAATATAACCCCCTGTACCCCTCGATGTGACTCTCTCCCAGCTATCTGTTACCCTGTATATAATATAACCCCCTGTACCCCTCGATGTGACTCTCTCCCAGCTATCTGTTACCCTGTATATAATATAACCCCCTGTACCCCTCGATGTGACTCTCTCCCAGCTATCTGTTACCCTGTATATAATATAACCCCCTGTACCCCTCGATGTGACTCTCTCCCAGCTATCTGTTACCCTGTATATAATATAACCCCCTGTACCCCTCGATGTGACTCTCTCCCAGCTATCTGTTACCCTGTATATAATATAACCCCCTGTACCCCTCGATGTGACTCTCTCCCAGCTATCTGTTACCCTGTATATAATATAACCCCCTGTACCCCTCGATGTGACTCTCTCCCAGCTATCTGTTACCCTGTATATAATATAACCCCCTGTACCCCTCGATGTGACTCTCTCCCAGCTATCTGTTACCCTGTATATAATATAACCCCCTGTACCCCTCGATGTGACTCTCTCCCAGCTATCTGTTACCCTGTATATAATATAACCCCCTGTACCCCTCGATGTGACTCTCTCCCAGCTATCTGTTACCCTGTATATAATATAACCCCCTGTACCCCTCGATGTGACTCTCTCCCAGCTATCTGTTACCCTGTATATAATATAACCCCCTGTACCCCTCGATGTGACTCTCTCCCAGCTATCTGTTACCCTGTATATAATATAACCCCCTGTACCCCTCGATGTGACTCTCTCCCAGCTATCTGTTACCCTGTATATAATATAACCCCCTGTACCCCTCGATGTGACTCTCTCCCAGCTATCTGTTACCCTGTATATAATATAACCCCCTGTACCCCTCGATGTGACTCTCTCCCAGCTATCTGTTACCCTGTATATAATATAACCCCCTGTACCCCTCGATGTGACTCTCTCCCAGCTATCTGTTACCCTGTATATAATATAACCCCCTGTACCCCTCGATGTGACTCTCTCCCAGCTATCTGTTACCCTGTATATAATATAACCCCCTGTACCCCTCGATGTGACTCTCTCCCAGCTATCTGTTACCCTGTATATAATATAACCCCCTGTACCCCTCGATGTGACTCTCTCCCAGCTATCTGTTACCCTGTATATAATATAACCCCTGTACCCCTCGATGTGACTCTCTCCCAGCTATCTGTTACCCTGTATATAATATAACCCCCTGTACCCCTCGATGTGACTCTCTCCCAGCTATCTGTTACCCTGTATATAATATAACCCCCTGTACCCCTCGATGTGACTCTCTCCCAGCTATCTGTTACCCTGTATATAATATAACCCCCTGTACCCCTCGATGTGACTCTCTCCCAGCTATCTGTTACCCTGTATATAATATAACCCCCTGTACCCCTCGATGTGACTCTCTCCCAGCTATCTGTTACCCTGTATATAATATAACCCCCTGTACCCCTCGATGTGACTCTCTCCCAGCTATCTGTTACCCTGTATATAATATAACCCCCTGTACCCCTCGATGTGACTCTCTCCCAGCTATCTGTTACCCTGTATATAATATAACCCCCTGTACCCCTCGATGTGACTCTCTCCCAGCTATCTGTTACCCTGTATATAATATAACCCCCTGTACCCCTCGATGTGACTCTCTCCCAGCTATCTGTTACCCTGTATATAATATAACCCCCTGTACCCCTCGATGTGACTCTCTCCCAGCTATCTGTTACCCTGTATATAATATAACCCCCTGTACCCCTCGATGTGACTCTCTCCCAGCTATCTGTTACCCTGTATATAATATAACCCCTGTACCCCTCGATGTGACTCTCTCCCAGCTATCTGTTACCCTGTATATAATATAACCCCTGTACCCCTCGATGTGACTCTCTCCCAGCTATCTGTTACCCTGTATATAATATAACCCCCTGTACCCCTCGATGTGACTCTCTCCCAGCTATCTGTTACCCTGTATATAATATAACCCCCTGTACCCCTCGATGTGACTCTCTCCCAGCTATCTGTTACCCTGTATATAATATAACCCCCTGTACCCCTCGATGTGACTCTCTCCCAGCTATCTGTTACCCTGTATATAATATAACCCCCTGTACCCCTCGATGTGACTCTCTCCCAGCTATCTGTTACCCTGTATATAATATAACCCCCTGTACCCCTCGATGTGACTCTCTCCCAGCTATCTGTTACCCTGTATATAATATAACCCCCTGTACCCCTCGATGTGACTCTCTCCCAGCTATCTGTTACCCTGTATATAATATAACCCCCTGTACCCCTCGATGTGACTCTCTCCCAGCTATCTGTTACCCTGTATATAATATAACCCCCTGTACCCCTCGATGTGACTCTCTCCCAGCTATCTGTTACCCTGTATATAATATAACCCCCTGTACCCCTCGATGTGACTCTCTCCCAGCTATCTGTTACCCTGTATATAATATAACCCCCTGTACCCCTCGATGTGACTCTCTCCCAGCTATCTGTTACCCTGTATATAATATAACCCCCTGTACCCCTCGATGTGACTCTCTCCCAGCTATCTGTTACCCTGTATATAATATAACCCCCTGTACCCCTCGATGTGACTCTCTCCCAGCTATCTGTTACCCTGTATATAATATAACCCCTGTACCCCTCGATGTGACTCTCTCCCAGCTATCTGTTACCCTGTATATAATATAACCCCCTGTACCCCTCGATGTGACTCTCTCCCAGCTATCTGTTACCCTGTATATAATATAACCCCCTGTACCCCTCGATGTGACTCTCTCCCAGCTATCTGTTACCCTGTATATAATATAACCCCCTGTACCCCTCGATGTGACTCTCTCCCAGCTATCTGTTACCCTGTATATAATATAACCCCCTGTACCCCTCGATGTGACTCTCTCCCAGCTATCTGTTACCCTGTATATAATATAACCCCCTGTACCCCTCGATGTGACTCTCTCCCAGCTATCTGTTACCCTGTATATAATATAACCCCCTGTACCCCTCGATGTGACTCTCTCCCAGCTATCTGTTACCCTGTATATAATATAACCCCCTGTACCCCTCGATGTGACTCTCTCCCAGCTATCTGTTACCCTGTATATAATATAACCCCCTGTACCCCTCGATGTGACTCTCTCCCAGCTATCTGTTACCCTGTATATAATATAACCCCCTGTACCCCTCGATGTGACTCTCTCCCAGCTATCTGTTACCCTGTATATAATATAACCCCCTGTACCCCTCGATGTGACTCTCTCCCAGCTATCTGTTACCCTGTATATAATATAACCCCCTGTACCCCTCGATGTGACTCTCTCCCAGCTATCTGTTACCCTGTATATAATATAACCCCCTGTACCCCTCGATGTGACTCTCTCCCAGCTATCTGTTACCCTGTATATAATATAACCCCCTGTACCCCTCGATGTGACTCTCTCCCAGCTATCTGTTACCCTGTATATAATATAACCCCCTGTACCCCTCGATGTGACTCTCTCCCAGCTATCTGTTACCCTGTATATAATATAACCCCCTGTACCCCTCGATGTGACTCTCTCCCAGCTATCTGTTACCCTGTATATAATATAACCCCCTGTACCCCTCGATGTGACTCTCTCCCAGCTATCTGTTACCCTGTATATAATATAACCCCCTGTACCCCTCGATGTGACTCTCTCCCAGCTATCTGTTACCCTGTATATAATATAACCCCCTGTACCCCTCGATGTGACTCTCTCCCAGCTATCTGTTACCCTGTATATAATATAACCCCTGTACCCCTCGATGTGACTCTCTCCCAGCTATCTGTTACCCTGTATATAATATAACCCCCTGTACCCCTCGATGTGACTCTCTCCCAGCTATCTGTTACCCTGTATATAATATAACCCCCTGTACCCCTCGATGTGACTCTCTCCCAGCTATCTGTTACCCTGTATATAATATAACCCCCTGTACCCCTCGATGTGACTCTCTCCCAGCTATCTGTTACCCTGTATATAATATAACCCCCTGTACCCCTCGATGTGACTCTCTCCCAGCTATCTGTTACCCTGTATATAATATAACCCCCTGTACCCCTCGATGTGACTCTCTCCCAGCTATCTGTTACCCTGTATATAATATAACCCCCTGTACCCCTCGATGTGACTCTCTCCCAGCTATCTGTTACCCTGTATATAATATAACCCCCTGTACCCCTCGATGTGACTCTCTCCCAGCTATCTGTTACCCTGTATATAATATAACCCCCTGTACCCCTCGATGTGACTCTCTCCCAGCTATCTGTTACCCTGTATATAATATAACCCCCTGTACCCCTCGATGTGACTCTCTCCCAGCTATCTGTTACCCTGTATATAATATAACCCCCTGTACCCCTCGATGTGACTCTCTCCCAGCTATCTGTTACCCTGTATATAATATAACCCCCTGTACCCCTCGATGTGACTCTCTCCCAGCTATCTGTTACCCTGTATATAATATAACCCCTGTACCCCTCGATGTGACTCTCTCCCAGCTATCTGTTACCCTGTATATAATATAACCCCTGTACCCCTCGATGTGACTCTCTCCCAGCTATCTGTTACCCTGTATATAATATAACCCCCTGTACCCCTCGATGTGACTCTCTCCCAGCTATCTGTTACCCTGTATATAATATAACCCCCTGTACCCCTCGATGTGACTCTCTCCCAGCTATCTGTTACCCTGTATATAATATAACCCCCTGTACCCCTCGATGTGACTCTCTCCCAGCTATCTGTTACCCTGTATATAATATAACCCCCTGTACCCCTCGATGTGACTCTCTCCCAGCTATCTGTTACCCTGTATATAATATAACCCCCTGTACCCCTCGATGTGACTCTCTCCCAGCTATCTGTTACCCTGTATATAATATAACCCCCTGTACCCCTCGATGTGACTCTCTCCCAGCTATCTGTTACCCTGTATATAATATAACCCCCTGTACCCCTCGATGTGACTCTCTCCCAGCTATCTGTTACCCTGTATATAATATAACCCCCTGTACCCCTCGATGTGACTCTCTCCCAGCTATCTGTTACCCTGTATATAATATAACCCCCTGTACCCCTCGATGTGACTCTCTCCCAGCTATCTGTTACCCTGTATATAATATAACCCCCTGTACCCCTCGATGTGACTCTCTCCCAGCTATCTGTTACCCTGTATATAATATAACCCCCTGTACCCCTCGATGTGACTCTCTCCCAGCTATCTGTTACCCTGTATATAATATAACCCCCTGTACCCCTCGATGTGACTCTCTCCCAGCTATCTGTTACCCTGTATATAATATAACCCCCTGTACCCCTCGATGTGACTCTCTCCCAGCTATCTGTTACCCTGTATATAATATAACCCCCTGTACCCCTCGATGTGACTCTCTCCCAGCTATCTGTTACCCTGTATATAATATAACCCCCTGTACCCCTCGATGTGACTCTCTCCCAGCTATCTGTTACCCTGTATATAATATAACCCCCTGTACCCCTCGATGTGACTCTCTCCCAGCTATCTGTTACCCTGTATATAATATAACCCCCTGTACCCCTCGATGTGACTCTCTCCCAGCTATCTGTTACCCTGTATATAATATAACCCCCTGTACCCCTCGATGTGACTCTCTCCCAGCTATCTGTTACCCTGTATATAATATAACCCCCTGTACCCCTCGATGTGACTCTCTCCCAGCTATCTGTTACCCTGTATATAATATAACCCCCTGTACCCCTCGATGTGACTCTCTCCCAGCTATCTGTTACCCTGTATATAATATAACCCCCTGTACCCCTCGATGTGACTCTCTCCCAGCTATCTGTTACCCTGTATATAATATAACCCCCTGTACCCCTCGATGTGACTCTCTCCCAGCTATCTGTTACCCTGTATATAATATAACCCCCTGTACCCCTCGATGTGACTCTCTCCCAGCTATCTGTTACCCTGTATATAATATAACCCCCTGTACCCCTCGATGTGACTCTCTCCCAGCTATCTGTTACCCTGTATATAATATAACCCCCTGTACCCCTCGATGTGACTCTCTCCCAGCTATCTGTTACCCTGTATATAATATAACCCCCTGTACCCCTCGATGTGACTCTCTCCCAGCTATCTGTTACCCTGTATATAATATAACCCCCTGTACCCCTCGATGTGACTCTCTCCCAGCTATCTGTTACCCTGTATATAATATAACCCCCTGTACCCCTCGATGTGACTCTCTCCCAGCTATCTGTTACCCTGTATATAATATAACCCCCTGTACCCCTCGATGTGACTCTCTCCCAGCTATCTGTTACCCTGTATATAATATAACCCCCTGTACCCCTCGATGTGACTCTCTCCCAGCTATCTGTTACCCTGTATATAATATAACCCCCTGTACCCCTCGATGTGACTCTCTCCCAGCTATCTGTTACCCTGTATATAATATAACCCCCTGTACCCCTCGATGTGACTCTCTCCCAGCTATCTGTTACCCTGTATATAATATAACCCCCTGTACCCCTCGATGTGACTCTCTCCCAGCTATCTGTTACCCTGTATATAATATAACCCCCTGTACCCCTCGATGTGACTCTCTCCCAGCTATCTGTTACCCTGTATATAATATAACCCCCTGTACCCCTCGATGTGACTCTCTCCCAGCTATCTGTTACCCTGTATATAATATAACCCCCTGTACCCCTCGATGTGACTCTCTCCCAGCTATCTGTTACCCTGTATATAATATAACCCCCTGTACCCCTCGATGTGACTCTCTCCCAGCTATCTGTTACCCTGTATATAATATAACCCCCTGTACCCCTCGATGTGACTCTCTCCCAGCTATCTGTTACCCTGTATATAATATAACCCCCTGTACCCCTCGATGTGACTCTCTCCCAGCTATCTGTTACCCTGTATATAATATAACCCCTGTACCCCTCGATGTGACTCTCTCCCAGCTATCTGTTACCCTGTATATAATATAACCCCCTGTACCCCTCGATGTGACTCTCTCCCAGCTATCTGTTACCCTGTATATAATATAACCCCCTGTACCCCTCGATGTGACTCTCTCCCAGCTATCTGTTACCCTGTATATAATATAACCCCCTGTACCCCTCGATGTGACTCTCTCCCAGCTATCTGTTACCCTGTATATAATATAACCCCTGTACCCCTCGATGTGACTCTCTCCCAGCTATCTGTTACCCTGTATATAATATAACCCCCTGTACCCCTCGATGTGACTCTCTCCCAGCTATCTGTTACCCTGTATATAATATAACCCCCTGTACCCCTCGATGTGACTCTCTCCCAGCTATCTGTTACCCTGTATATAATATAACCCCCTGTACCCCTCGATGTGACTCTCTCCCAGCTATCTGTTACCCTGTATATAATATAACCCCCTGTACCCCTCGATGTGACTCTCTCCCAGCTATCTGTTACCCTGTATATAATATAACCCCTGTACCCCTCGATGTGACTCTCTCCCAGCTATCTGTTACCCTGTATATAATATAACCCCCTGTACCCCTCGATGTGACTCTCTCCCAGCTATCTGTTACCCTGTATATAATATAACCCCCTGTACCCCTCGATGTGACTCTCTCCCAGCTATCTGTTACCCTGTATATAATATAACCCCCTGTACCCCTCGATGTGACTCTCTCCCAGCTATCTGTTACCCTGTATATAATATAACCCCCTGTACCCCTCGATGTGACTCTCTCCCAGCTATCTGTTACCCTGTATATAATATAACCCCCTGTACCCCTCGATGTGACTCTCTCCCAGCTATCTGTTACCCTGTATATAATATAACCCCCTGTACCCCTCGATGTGACTCTCTCCCAGCTATCTGTTACCCTGTATATAATATAACCCCCTGTACCCCTCGATGTGACTCTCTCCCAGCTATCTGTTACCCTGTATATAATATAACCCCCTGTACCCCTCGATGTGACTCTCTCCCAGCTATCTGTTACCCTGTATATAATATAACCCCCTGTACCCCTCGATGTGACTCTCTCCCAGCTATCTGTTACCCTGTATATAATATAACCCCCTGTACCCCTCGATGTGACTCTCTCCCAGCTATCTGTTACCCTGTATATAATATAACCCCCTGTACCCCTCGATGTGACTCTCTCCCAGCTATCTGTTACCCTGTATATAATATAACCCCCTGTACCCCTCGATGTGACTCTCTCCCAGCTATCTGTTACCCTGTATATAATATAACCCCCTGTACCCCTCGATGTGACTCTCTCCCAGCTATCTGTTACCCTGTATATAATATAACCCCCTGTACCCCTCGATGTGACTCTCTCCCAGCTATCTGTTACCCTGTATATAATATAACCCCCTGTACCCCTCGATGTGACTCTCTCCCAGCTATCTGTTACCCTGTATATAATATAACCCCCTGTACCCCTCGATGTGACTCTCTCCCAGCTATCTGTTACCCTGTATATAATATAACCCCCTGTACCCTCGATGTGACTCTCTCCCAGCTATCTGTTACCCTGTATATAATATAACCCCCTGTACCCCTCGATGTGACTCTCTCCCAGCTATCTGTTACCCTGTATATAATATAACCCCCTGTACCCCTCGATGTGACTCTCTCCCAGCTATCTGTTACCCTGTATATAATATAACCCCCTGTACCCCTCGATGTGACTCTCTCCCAGCTATCTGTTACCCTGTATATAATATAACCCCCTGTACCCCTCGATGTGACTCTCTCCCAGCTATCTGTTACCCTGTATATAATATAACCCCCTGTACCCCTCGATGTGACTCTCTCCCAGCTATCTGTTACCCTGTATATAATATAACCCCCTGTACCCCTCGATGTGACTCTCTCCCAGCTATCTGTTACCCTGTATATAATATAACCCCCTGTACCCCTCGATGTGACTCTCTCCCAGCTATCTGTTACCCTGTATATAATATAACCCCCTGTACCCCTCGATGTGACTCTCTCCCAGCTATCTGTTACCCTGTATATAATATAACCCCCTGTACCCCTCGATGTGACTCTCTCCCAGCTATCTGTTACCCTGTATATAATATAACCCCCTGTACCCCTCGATGTGACTCTCTCCCAGCTATCTGTTACCCTGTATATAATATAACCCCCTGTACCCCTCGATGTGACTCTCTCCCAGCTATCTGTTACCCTGTATATAATATAACCCCCTGTACCCCTCGATGTGACTCTCTCCCAGCTATCTGTTACCCTGTATATAATATAACCCCCTGTACCCCTCGATGTGACTCTCTCCCAGCTATCTGTTACCCTGTATATAATATAACCCCCTGTACCCCTCGATGTGACTCTCTCCCAGCTATCTGTTACCCTGTATATAATATAACCCCCTGTACCCCTCGATGTGACTCTCTCCCAGCTATCTGTTACCCTGTATATAATATAACCCCTGTACCCCTCGATGTGACTCTCTCCCAGCTATCTGTTACCCTGTATATAATATAACCCCCTGTACCCCTCGATGTGACTCTCTCCCAGCTATCTGTTACCCTGTATATAATATAACCCCCTGTACCCCTCGATGTGACTCTCTCCCAGCTATCTGTTACCCTGTATATAATATAACCCCCTGTACCCCTCGATGTGACTCTCTCCCAGCTATCTGTTACCCTGTATATAATATAACCCCCTGTACCCCTCGATGTGACTCTCTCCCAGCTATCTGTTACCCTGTATATAATATAACCCCCTGTACCCCTCGATGTGACTCTCTCCCAGCTATCTGTTACCCTGTATATAATATAACCCCCTGTACCCCTCGATGTGACTCTCTCCCAGCTATCTGTTACCCTGTATATAATATAACCCCCTGTACCCCTCGATGTGACTCTCTCCCAGCTATCTGTTACCCTGTATATAATATAACCCCCTGTACCCCTCGATGTGACTCTCTCCCAGCTATCTGTTACCCTGTATATAATATAACCCCCTGTACCCCTCGATGTGACTCTCTCCCAGCTATCTGTTACCCTGTATATAATATAACCCCCTGTACCCCTCGATGTGACTCTCTCCCAGCTATCTGTTACCCTGTATATAATATAACCCCCTGTACCCCTCGATGTGACTCTCTCCCAGCTATCTGTTACCCTGTATATAATATAACCCCCTGTACCCCTCGATGTGACTCTCTCCCAGCTATCTGTTACCCTGTATATAATATAACCCCCTGTACCCCTCGATGTGTCTCTCTCCCAGCTATCTGTTACCCTGTATATAATATAACCCCCTGTACCCCTCGATGTGAATCTGACCCAGCTATCTGTTACCCTGTATATATTATAACCCCCTGTACCCCTCGATGTGACTCTCTCCCAGATATCTGTTACCCTGTATATAATATAACCCCCTGTACCCCTCGATGTGTCTCTCTCCCAGCTATCTGTTACCCTGTATATAATATATCCCCTGTACCCTCGATGTGATTCTCTCCCAGCTTCTGTTACCCTGTATATAATATAACCCCCTGTACCCCTCGATGTGACTCTCTCCCAGCTATCTGTTACCCTGTATATAATATAACCCCCTGTACCCCTCGATGTGACTCTCTCCCAGCTATCTGTTACCCTGTATATAATATAACCCCCTGTACCCCTCGATGTGACTCTCTCCCAGCTATCTGTTACCCTGTATATAATATAACCCCCTGTACCCTTCGATGTGACTCTCTCCCAGCTATCTGTTACCCTGTATATAATATAACCCCCTGTACCCCTCGATGTGACTCTCTCCCAGCTATCTGTTACCCTGTATATAATATAACCCCCTGTACCCCTCGATGTGACTCTCTCCCAGCTATCTGTTACCCTGTATATAATATAACCCCCTGTACCCCTCGATGTGACTCTCTCCCAGCTATCTGTTACCCTGTATATAATATAACCCCCTGTACCCCTCGATGTGACTCTCTCCCAGCTATCTGTTACCCTGTATATAATATAACCCCCTGTACCCCTCGATGTGACTCTCTCCCAGCTGTTACCCTGTATATAATATAACCCCCTGTACCCCTCGATGTGACTCTCTCCCAGCTATCTGTTACCCTGTATATAATATAACCCCTGTACCCCTCGATGTGACTCTCTCCCAGCTATCTGTTACCCTGTATATAATATAACCCCCTGTACCCCTCGATGTGACTCTCTCCCAGCTATCTGTTACCCTGTATATAATATAACCCCTGTACCCCTCGATGTGACTCTCTCCCAGCTATCTGTTACCCTGTATATAATATAACCCCCTGTACCCCTCGATGTGACTCTCTCCCAGCTATCTGTTACCCTGTATATAATATAACCCCCTGTACCCCTCGATGTGACTCTCTCCCAGCTATCTGTTACCCTGTATATAATATAACCCCCTGTACCCCTCGATGTGACTCTCTCCCAGCTATCTGTTACCCTGTATATAATATAACCCCCTGTACCCCTCGATGTGACTCTCTCCCAGCTATCTGTTACCCTGTATATAATATAACCCCCTGTACCCCTCGATGTGACTCTCTCCCAGCTATCTGTTACCCTGTATATAATATAACCCCTGTACCCCTCGATGTGACTCTCTCCCAGCTATCTGTTACCCTGTATATAATATAACCCCCTGTACCCCTCGATGTGACTCTCTCCCAGCTATCTGTTACCCTGTATATAATATAACCCCCTGTACCCCTCGATGTGACTCTCTCCCAGCTATCTGTTACCCTGTATATAATATAACCCCCTGTACCCCTCGATGTGACTCTCTCCCAGCTATCTGTTACCCTGTATATAATATAACCCCCTGTACCCCTCGATGTGACTCTCTCCCAGCTATCTGTTACCCTGTATATAATATAACCCCCTGTACCCCTCGATGTGACTCTCTCCCAGCTATCTGTTACCCTGTATATAATATAACCCCCTGTACCCCTCGATGTGACTCTCTCCCAGCTATCTGTTACCCTGTATATAATATAACCCCCTGTACCCCTCGATGTGACTCTCTCCCAGCTATCTGTTACCCTGTATATAATATAACCCCCTGTACCCCTCGATGTGACTCTCTCCCAGCTATCTGTTACCCTGTATATACCCTGTATATAACCCCCCCTGTACCCCTCGATGTGACTCTCTCCCAGCTATCTGTTACCCTGTATATAATATAACCCCTGTACCCCTCGATGTGACTCTCTCCCAGCTATCTGTTACCCTGTATATAATATAACCCCCTGTACCCCTCGATGTGACTCTCTCCCAGCTATCTGTTACCCTGTATATAATATAACCCCCTGTACCCCTCGATGTGACTCTCTCCCAGCTATCTGTTACCCTGTATATAATATAACCCCTGTACCCCTCGATGTGACTCTCTCCCAGCTATCTGTTACCCTGTATATAATATAACCCCCTGTACCCCTCGATGTGACTCTCTCCCAGCTATCTGTTACCCTGTATATAATATAACCCCCTGTACCCCTCGATGTGACTCTCTCCCAGCTATCTGTTACCCTGTATATAATATAACCCCCTGTACCCCTCGATGTGACTCTCTCCCAGCTATCTGTTACCCTGTATATAATATAAACCCCTGTACCCCTCGATGTGACTCTCTCCCAGCTATCTGTTACCCTGTATATAATATAACCCCCTGTACCCCTCGATGTGACTCTCTCCCAGCTATCTGTTACCCTGTATATAATATAACCCCCTGTACCCCTCGATGTGACTCTCTCCCAGCTATCTGTTACCCTGTATATAATATAACCCCTGTACCCCTCGATGTGACTCTCTCCCAGCTATCTGTTACCCTGTATATAATATAACCCCCTGTACCCCTCGATGTGACTCTCTCCCAGCTATCTGTTACCCTGTATATAATATAACCCCCTGTACCCCTCGATGTGACTCTCTCCCAGCTATCTGTTACCCTGTATATAATATAACCCCCTGTACCCCTCGATGTGACTCTCTCCCAGCTATCTGTTACCCTGTATATAATATAACCCCCTGTACCCCTCGATGTGACTCTCTCCCAGCTATCTGTTACCCTGTATATAATATAACCCCCTGTACCCCTCGATGTGACTCTCTCCCAGCTATCTGTTACCCTGTATATAATATAACCCCCTGTACCCCTCGATGTGACTCTCTCCCAGCTATCTGTTACCCTGTATATAATATAACCCCCTGTACCCCTCGATGTGACTCTCTCCCAGCTATCTGTTACCCTGTATATAATATAACCCCTGTACCCCTCGATGTGACTCTCTCCCAGCTATCTGTTACCCTGTATATAATATAACCCCCTGTACCCCTCGATGTGACTCTCTCCCAGCTATCTGTTACCCTGTATATAATATAACCCCCTGTACCCCTCGATGTGACTCTCTCCCAGCTATCTGTTACCCTGTATATAATATAACCCCCTGTACCCCTCGATGTGACTCTCTCCCAGCTATCTGTTACCCTGTATATAATATAACCCCCTGTACCCCTCGATGTGACTCTCTCCCAGCTATCTGTTACCCTGTATATAATATAACCCCCTGTACCCCTCGATGTGACTCTCTCCCAGCTATCTGTTACCCTGTATATAATATAACCCCTGTACCCCTCGATGTGACTCTCTCCCAGCTATCTGTTACCCTGTATATAATATAACCCCCTGTACCCCTCGATGTGACTCTCTCCCAGCTATCTGTTACCCTGTATATAATATAACCCCCTGTACCCCTCGATGTGACTCTCTCCCAGCTATCTGTTACCCTGTATATAATATAACCCCCTGTACCCCTCGATGTGACTCTCTCCCAGCTATCTGTTACCCTGTATATAATATAACCCCCTGTACCCCTCGATGTGACTCTCTCCCAGCTATCTGTTACCCTGTATATAATATAACCCCCTGTACCCCTCGATGTGACTCTCTCCCAGCTATCTGTTACCCTGTATATAATATAACCCCCTGTACCCCTCGATGTGACTCTCTCCCAGCTATCTGTTACCCTGTATATAATATAACCCCCTGTACCCCTCGATGTGACTCTCTCCCAGCTATCTGTTACCCTGTATATAATATAACCCCCTGTACCCCTCGATGTGACTCTCTCCCAGCTATCTGTTACCCTGTATATAATATAACCCCCTGTACCCCTCGATGTGACTCTCTCCCAGCTATCTGTTACCCTGTATATAATATAACCCCCTGTACCCCTCGATGTGACTCTCTCCCAGCTATCTGTTACCCTGTATATAATATAACCCCCTGTACCCCTCGATGTGACTCTCTCCCAGCTATCTGTTACCCTGTATATAATATAACCCCCTGTACCCCTCGATGTGACTCTCTCCCAGCTATCTGTTACCCTGTATATAATATAAACCCCTGTACCCCTCGATGTGACTCTCTCCCAGCTATCTGTTTCCCTGTATATAATATAAACCCCTGTACCCCTCGATGTGTCTCTCTCCCAGCTATCATTTACCCTGTATATAATATAACCCCCTGTACCCCTCGATGTGACTCTCTCCCAGCTATCTGTTACCCTGTATATAATATAACCCCCTGTACCCCTCGATGTGACTCTCTCCCAGCTATCTGTTACCCTGTATATAATATAACCCCCTGTACCCCTCGATGTGACTCTCTCCCAGCTATCTGTTACCCTGTATATAATATAACCCCTGTACCCCTCGATGTGAATCTCTCCCAGCTATCTTTTACCCTGTATATAAAATAACCCCCTGTACCCCTCGATGTGACTCTCTCCCAGCTATCTGTTACCCTGTATATAATATAACCCCCTGTACCCCTCGATGTGACTCTCTCCCAGCTATCTGTTACCCTGTATATAATATAACCCCCTGTACCCCTCGATGTGACTCTCTCCCAGCTATCTGTTACCCTGTATATAATATAACCCCCTGTACCCCTCGATGTGACTCTCTCCCAGCTATCTGTTACCCTGTATATAATATAACCCCCTGTACCCCTCGATGTGACTCTCTCCCAGCTATCTGTTACCCTGTATATAATATAACCCCCTGTACCCCTCGATGTGACTCTCTCCCAGCTATCTGTTACCCTGTATATAATATAACCCCCTGTACCCCTCGATGTGACTCTCTCCCAGCTATCTGTTACCCTGTATATAATATAACCCCCTGTACCCCTCGATGTGACTCTCTCCCAGCTATCTGTTACCCTGTATATAATATAACCCCCTGTACCCCTCGATGTGACTCTCTCCCAGCTATCTGTTACCCTGTATATAATATAACCCCCTGTACCCCTCGATGTGACTCTCTCCCAGCTATCTGTTACCCTGTATATAATATAACCCCCTGTACCCCTCGATGTGACTCTCTCCCAGCTATCTGTTACCCTGTATATAATATAACCCCCTGTACCCCTCGATGTGACTCTCTCCCAGCTATCTGTTACCCTGTATATAATATAACCCCCTGTACCCCTCGATGTGACTCTCTCCCAGCTATCTGTTACCCTGTATATAATATAACCCCCTGTACCCCTCGATGTGACTCTCTCCCAGCTATCTGTTACCCTGTATATAATATAACCCCCTGTACCCCTCGATGTGACTCTCTCCCAGCTATCTGTTACCCTGTATATAATATAACCCCCTGTACCCCTCGATGTGACTCTCTCCCAGCTATCTGTTACCCTGTATATAATATAACCCCTGTACCCCTCGATGTGACTCTCTCCCAGCTATCTGTTACCCTGTATATAATATAACCCCCTGTACCCCTCGATGTGACTCTCTCCCAGCTATCTGTTACCCTGTATATAATATAACCCCCTGTACCCTCGATGTGACTCTCTCCCAGCTATCTGTTACCCTGTATATAATATAACCCCCTGTACCCCTCGATGTGACTCTCTCCCAGCTATCTGTTACCCTGTATATAATATAACCCCCTGTACCCCTCGATGTGACTCTCTCCCAGCTATCTGTTACCCTGTATATAATATAACCCCCTGTACCCCTCGATGTGACTCTCTCCCAGCTATCTGTTACCCTGTATATAATATAACCCCCTGTACCCCTCGATGTGACTCTCTCCCAGCTATCTGTTACCCTGTATATAATATAACCCCCTGTACCCCTCGATGTGACTCTCTCCCAGCTATCTGTTACCCTGTATATAATATAACCCCCTGTACCCCTCGATGTGACTCTCTCCCAGCTATCTGTTACCCTGTATATAATATAACCCCCTGTACCCCTCGATGTGACTCTCTCCCAGCTATCTGTTACCCTGTATATAATATAACCCCCTGTACCCCTCGATGTGACTCTCTCCCAGCTATCTGTTACCCTGTATATAATATAACCCCTGTACCCCTCGATGTGACTCTCTCCCAGCTATCTGTTACCCTGTATATAATATAACCCCCTGTACCCCTCGATGTGACTCTCTCCCAGCTATCTGTTACCCTGTATATAATATAACCCCCTGTACCCCTCGATGTGACTCTCTCCCAGCTATCTGTTACCCTGTATATAATATAACCCCCTGTACCCCTCGATGTGACTCTCTCCCAGCTATCTGTTACCCTGTATATAATATAACCCCCTGTACCCCTCGATGTGACTCTCTCCCAGCTATCTGTTACCCTGTATATAATATAACCCCCTGTACCCCTCGATGTGACTCTCTCCCAGCTATCTGTTACCCTGTATATAATATAACCCCCTGTACCCCTCGATGTGACTCTCTCCCAGCTATCTGTTACCCTGTATATAATATAACCCCCTGTACCCCTCGATGTGACTCTCTCCCAGCTATCTGTTACCCTGTATATAATATAACCCCCTGTACCCCTCGATGTGACTCTCTCCCAGCTATCTGTTACCCTGTATATAATATAACCCCCTGTACCCCTCGATGTGACTCTCTCCCAGCTATCTGTTACCCTGTATATAATATAACCCCCTGTACCCCTCGATGTGACTCTCTCCCAGCTATCTGTTACCCTGTATATAATATAACCCCCTGTACCCCTCGATGTGACTCTCTCCCAGCTATCTGTTACCCTGTATATAATATAACCCCCTGTACCCCTCGATGTGACTCTCTCCCAGCTATCTGTTACCCTGTATATAATATAACCCCTGTACCCCTCGATGTGACTCTCTCCCAGCTATCTGTTACCCTGTATATAATATAACCCCCTGTACCCCTCGATGTGACTCTCTCCCAGCTATCTGTTACCCTGTATATAATATAACCCCCTGTACCCCTCGATGTGACTCTCTCCCAGCTATCTGTTACCCTGTATATAATATAACCCCCTGTACCCCTCGATGTGACTCTCTCCCAGCTATCTGTTACCCTGTATATAATATAACCCCCTGTACCCCTCGATGTGACTCTCTCCCAGCTATCTGTTACCCTGTATATAATATAACCCCCTGTACCCTCGATGTGACTCTCTCCCAGCTATCTGTTACCCTGTATATAATATAACCCCCTGTACCCCTCGATGTGACTCTCTCCCAGCTATCTGTTACCCTGTATATAATATAACCCCCTGTACCCCTCGATGTGACTCTCTCCCAGCTATCTGTTACCCTGTATATAATATAACCCCTGTACCCCTCGATGTGACTCTCTCCCAGCTATCTGTTACCCTGTATATAATATAACCCCTGTACCCCTCGATGTGACTCTCTCCCAGCTATCTGTTACCCTGTATATAATATAACCCCCTGTACCCCTCGATGTGACTCTCTCCCAGCTATCTGTTACCCTGTATATAATATAACCCCCTGTACCCTCGATGTGACTCTCTCCCAGCTATCTGTTACCCTGTATATAATATAACCCCTGTACCCCTCGATGTGACTCTCTCCCAGCTATCTGTTACCCTGTATATAATATAACCCCCTGTACCCCTCGATGTGACTCTCTCCCAGCTATCTGTTACCCTGTATATAATATAACCCCCTGTACCCCTCGATGTGACTCTCTCCCAGCTATCTGTTACCCTGTATATAATATAACCCCCTGTACCCCTCGATGTGACTCTCTCCCAGCTATCTGTTACCCTGTATATAATATAACCCCCTGTACCCCTCGATGTGACTCTCTCCCAGCTATCTGTTACCCTGTATATAATATAACCCCCTGTACCCCTCGATGTGACTCTCTCCCAGCTATCTGTTACCCTGTATATAATATAACCCCCTGTACCCCTCGATGTGACTCTCTCCCAGCTATCAGTTACCCTGTATATAATATAACCCCCTGTACCCCTCGATGTGACTCTGTCCAAGCTATAAGTTACCCTGTATATAATATAACCCCCTGTACCCCTCGATGTCTCTCTCTCCCAGCTATCTGTTACCCTGTATAGAATATAAACTCCTGTAGCCATCGAAGTGACTCCCTCCCAGCTATCTGTTACCCTGTATATAATATAACCCCTGTACGCCTCGATGTGACTCTCTCCCAGCTATCTGTTACCCCGTATATAATATAAACCCCTGTACCCTCGATGTGACTCTCTCCCAGCTATCTGTTACCCTGTATATAATATAACCCCCTGTACCCCTCGATGTGACTCTCTCCCAGCTATCTGTTACCCTGTATATAATATAACCCCCTGTACCCCTCGATGTGACTCTCTCCCAGCTATCTGTTACCCTGTATATAATATAACCCCCTGTACCCCTCGATGTGACTCTCTCCCAGCTATCTGTTACCCTGTATATAATATAACCCCCTGTACCCCTCGATGTGACTCTCTCCCAGCTATCTGTTACCCTGTATATAATATAACCCCCTGTACCCCTCGATGTGACTCTCTCCCAGCTATCTGTTACCCTGTATATAATATAACCCCCTGTACCCCTCGATGTGACTCTCTCCCAGCTATCTGTTACCCTGTATATAATATAACCCCTGTACCCCTCGATGTGACTCTCTCCCAGCTATCTGTTACCCTGTATATAATATAACCCCCTGTACCCCTCGATGTGACTCTCTCCCAGCTATCTGTTACCCTGTATATAATATAACCCCCTGTACCCCTCGATGTGACTCTCTCCCAGCTATCTGTTACCCTGTATATAATATAACCCCCTGTACCCCTCGATGTGACTCTCTCCCAGCTATCTGTTACCCTGTATATAATATAACCCCCTGTACCCCTCGATGTGACTCTCTCCCAGCTATCTGTTACCCTGTATATAATATAACCCCCTGTACCCCTCGATGTGACTCTCTCCCAGCTATCTGTTACCCTGTATATAATATAACCCCCTGTACCCCTCGATGTGACTCTCTCCCAGCTATCTGTTACCCTGTATATAATATAACCCCCTGTACCCCTCGATGTGACTCTCTCCCAGCTATCTGTTACCCTGTATATAATATAACCCCCTGTACCCCTCGATGTGACTCTCTCCCAGCTATCTGTTACCCTGTATATAATATAACCCCTGTACCCCTCGATGTGACTCTCTCCCAGCTATCTGTTACCCTGTATATAATATAACCCCTGTACCCCTCGATGTGACTCTCTCCCAGCTATCTGTTACCCTGTATATAATATAACCCCCTGTACCCCTCGATGTGACTCTCTCCCAGCTATCTGTTACCCTGTATATAATATAACCCCCTGTACCCTCGATGTGACTCTCTCCCAGCTATCTGTTACCCTGTATATAATATAACCCCTGTACCCCTCGATGTGACTCTCTCCCAGCTATCTGTTACCCTGTATATAATATAACCCCCTGTACCCTTCGATGTGACTCTCTCCCAGCTATCTGTTACCCTGTATATAATATAACCCCCTGTACCCCTCGATGTGACTCTCTCCCAGCTATCTGTTACCCTGTATATAATATAACCCCCTGTACCCCTCGATGTGACTCTCTCCCAGCTATCTGTTACCCTGTATATAATATAACCCCCTGTACCCCTCGATGTGACTCTCTCCCAGCTATCTGTTACCCTGTATATAATATAACCCCTGTACCCCTCGATGTGACTCTCTCCCAGCTATCTGTTACCCTGTATATAACATAACCCCCTGTACCCCTCGACGTGACTCTCTCCCAAATATTGTTACCCTGTATATAATATAACCCCCTGTACCCCTCGATGTGACTCTCTCCCAGATATCAGTTACCCTGCATATAATATAACCCCCTGTTCCTCTCGATGTGACTCTCTCCCAGCTATCTGTTACCTGTATATAATATAACACCATGTACCGCTCGATGTGACTCTCTCCCTGCTATCTGTTACCCTGTATATAATATAACAACCTGTACCCCTCGATGTGACTCTCTCCCAGCTATCTGTTACCCTGTATATAATATAACCCCCTGTACCCCTCGATGTGACTCTCTCCCAGCTATCTGTTACCCTGTATATAATATAACCCCCTGTACCCCTCGATGTGACTCTCTCCCAGCTATCTGTTACCCTGTATATAATATAACCCCCTGTACCCCTCGATGTGACTCTCTCCCAGCTATCTGTTACCCTGTATATAATATAACCCCCTGTACCCCTCGATGTGACTCTCTCCCAGCTATCTGTTACCCTGTATATAATATAACCCCCTGTACCCCTCGATGTGACTCTCCCCAGCTATCTGTTACCCTGTATATAATATAACCCCCTGTACCCCTCGATGTGACTCTCTCCCAGCTATCTGTTACCCTGTATATAATATAACCCCCTGTACCCCTCGATGTGACTCTCTCCCAGCTATCTGTTACCCTGTATATAATATAACCCCCTGTACCCCTCGATGTGACTCTCTCCCAGCTATCTGTTACCCTGTATATAATATAACCCCCTGTACCCCTCGATGTGACTCTCTCCCAGCTATCTGTTACCCTGTATATAATATAACCCCTGTACCCCTCGATGTGACTCTCTCTCCAGCTATCTGTTACCCTGTATATAATATAACCCCCTGTACCCCGATGTGACTCTCTCCCAGCTATCTGTTACCCTGTATATAATATAACCCCCTGTACCCCTCGATGTGACTCTCTCCCAGCTATCTGTTACCCTGTATATAATATAACCCCCTGTACCCCTCGATGTGACTCTCTCCCAGCTATCTGTTACCCTGTATATAATATAACCCCTGTACCCCTCGATGTGACTCTCTCCCCAGCTATCTGTTACCCTGTATATAATATAACACCCTGTACCCCTCGATGTGACTCTCTCCCAGCTATCTGTTACCCTGTATATAATATAACCCCTGTACCCTCGATGTGACTCTCTCCCAGCTATCTGTTACCCTGTATATAATATAACCCCTGTAACCCTCGATGTGACTCTCTCCCAGCTATCTGTTACCCTGTATATAATATAACCCCCTGTACCCTCGATGTGACTCTCTCCCAGCTATCTGTTACCCTGTATATAATATACCCCCTGTACCCCTCGATGTGACTCTCTCCCAGCTATATTTACCCTGTATATAATATAACCCCCTGTACCCCTCGATGTGTCTCTCTCCCATCTGTTACCCTGTATATAATATAACACCCTGTACCCCTCGATGTGACTCTCTCCCAGCTATCTGTTACCCTGTATATAATATAACCCCTGTACCCCTCGATGTGACTCTCTCCCAGCTATCTGTTACCCTGTATATAATATAACCCCCTGTACCCCTCGATGTGACTCTCTCCCAGCTATCTGTTACCCTGTATATAATATAACCCCCTGTACCCCTCGATGTGACTCTCTCCCAGCTATCTGTTACCCTGTATATAATATAACCCCTGTACCCCTCGATGTGACTCTCTCCCAGCTATCTGTTACCCTGTATATAATATAACCCCTGTACCCCTCGATGTGACTCTCTCCCAGCTATCTGTTACCCTGTATATAATATAACCCCTGTACCCCTCGATGTGACTCTCTCCCAGCTATCTGTTACCCTGTATATAATATAACCCCCTGTACCCCTCGATGTGACTCTCTCCCAGCTATCTGTTACCCTGTATATAATATAACCCCCTGTACCCCTCGATGTGACTCTCTCCCAGCTATCTGTTACCCTGTATATAATATAACCCCCTGTACCCTCGATGTGACTCTCTCCCAGCTATCTGTTACCCTGTATATAATATAACCCCCTGTACCCCTCGATGTGACTCTCTCCCAGCTATCTGTTACCCTGTATATAATATAACCCCCTGTACCCCTCGATGTGACTCTCTCCCAGCTATCTGTTACCCTGTATATAATATAACCCCCTGTACCCCTCGATGTGACTCTCTCCCAGCTATCTGTTACCCTGTATATAATATAACCCCCTGTACCCCTCGATGTGACTCTCTCCCAGCTATCTGTTACCCTGTATATAATATAACCCCTGTACCCCTCGATGTGACTCTCTCCCAGCTATCTGTTACCCTGTATATAATATAACCCCTGTACCCCTCGATGTGACTCTCTCCCAGCTATCTGTTACCCTGTATATAATATAACCCCTGTACCCCTCGATGTGACTCTCTCCCAGCTATCTGTTACCCTGTATATAATATATCCCCTGTACCCTCGATGTGATTCTCTCCCAGCTTCTGTTACCCTGTATATAATATAACCCCCTGTATCCCTCGATGAGACTCTCTCCCAGCTATCTGTTACCCTGTATATAATATAACCCCCTGTACCCCTCGATGTGTCTCTCTCCCAGCTATCTTTACCCTGTATATAATATAACCCCTGTACCCCTCGATGTGACTCTCTCCCAGCTATCTGTTACCCTGTATATAATATAACCCCCTGTACCCTCGATGTGACTCTCTCCCAGCTATCTGTTACCCTGTATATAATATAACCCCCTGTACCCTCGATGTGACTCTCTCCCAGCTATCTGTTACCCTGTATATAATATAACCCCTGTACCCCTCGATGTGACTCTCTCCCAGCTATCTTTACCCTGTATATAATATAACCCCCTGTACCCCTCGATGTGACTCTCTCCCAGCTATCTGTTACCCTGTATATAATATAACCCCTGTACCCCTCGATGTGACTCTCTCCCAGCTATCTGTTACCCTGTATATAATATAACCCCCTGTACCCCTCGATGTGACTCTCTCCCAGCTATCTGTTACCCTGTATATAATATAACCCCCTGTACCCCTCGATGTGACTCTCTCCCAGCTATCTGTTACCCTGTATATAATATAACCCCCTGTACCCCTCGATGTGACTCTCTCCCAGCTATCTGTTACCCTGTATATAATATAACCCCCTGTACCCCTCGATGTGACTCTCTCCCAACTATTGTTACCCTGTATATAATATAACCCCCTGTACCCCTCGATGTGTCTCGCTCCCAGCTATCTGTTACCCTGTATATAATATAACACCCTGTACCTCGATGTGACTCTCTCCCACCTGTCTGTATATATACTCTCCCCAGCTGTCTGTTACCCTGTATTATACTAATAACCCCCCCCCTGTACCCCTCGATGTGACTCTCTCCAGCTATCTGTTACCCTGTATATAATATAACCCCCTGTACCCCTCGATGTGACTCTCTCCCAGCTATCTGTTACCCTGTATATAATATAACCCCCTGTACCCCTCGATGTGACTCTCTCCCAGCTATCTGTTACCCTGTATATAATATAACCCCCTGTACCCCTCGATGTGACTCTCTCTCTCAGCTATCTGTTACCCTGTATATAATAAAACCCACTGTACCCCTCGATGTGTCTCTCTCACAGCTATCTGTTACCCTGTATATAATATAACCTCCTGTACCCCTCGATGTGACTCTCTCCCAGCTATCTGTTACCCTGTATATAATATAATTTAACCCCCTGTACCCCACTATGTCTCTCTCTCCCAGCTATCTGTTACCCAGTATATAATATAAATTCCTGTTGCCCTCGATGTGACTCTCTCCCAGCTATCTGTTACCCTGTATATATTATAACCCCTGTACGCCTCGATGTGACTCTCTCCAGCTATCTGTTACCCTGTATATAATATAACCCCTGTACCCCTCGATGTGACTCTCTCCCTATCTCTTACCCTGTATATAATATAACCCCCTGTACCCCTCGATGTGACTCTCTCCCAGCTATCTGTTACCCTGTATATAATATAACCCCCTGTACCCCTCGATGTGACTCTCTCCCAGCTATCTGTTACCCTGTATATAATATAACCCCCTGTACCCCTCGATGTGACCATCTCCCTGCTCTCTGTTACCCTGTATATAATATAACACCCTCTACCCCTCGATGTGACTCTCCCAGCTATCTGTTACCCTGTATATAATATAACCCCCTGTACCCTCGATGTGACTCTCTCCAGCTATCTGTTACCCTGTATATAATAAACCCCTGTACCCTCGATGTGACTCTCTCCCAGCTATCTGTTACCCTGTATATAATATAACCCCCTGTACGCCTCGATGTGACCATCTCCCTGCTCTCTGTTACCCTTAATATAATATAACACCCTGTACCCCTCGATGTATTTCTCTCCCAGCAATATGTTACCCTGTATATAATTTAACCCCCTGTACCCCACTATGTCTCTCTCTCCCAGCTATCTGTTACCCTGTATATAATATAAATTCCTGTAGCCATCGATGTGACTCTCTCCCAGCTAGCTGTTACCCTGTATATAATATAACCCCCTGTACCCCTCGATGTGACTCTCTCCCAGCTATCTGTTACCCTGTATATAATATAACCCCCTGTACCCCTCGATGTGACTCTCTCCCAGCTATCTGTTACCCTGTATATAATATAACACCCTGTACCCCTCGATGTGACTCTCTCCCAGCAATGTGTTACCCTGTATATAATATAACCCCCTGTACCCCTCGATGTGACTCTCTCTCAGCTATCTGTTACCCTGTATATAATAAAACCCACTGTACCCCTCGATGTGTCTCTCTCACAGCTATCTGTTACCCTGTATATAATATAACCCCCTGTACCCCTCGATGTGACTCTCTCCCAGCTATCTGTTACCCTGTATATAATATAACCCCCTGTACCCCTCGATGTGACTCTCTCCCAGCTATCTGTTACCCTGTATATAATATAACCCCCTGTACCCCTCGATGTGACTCTCTCCAGCTATCTGTTACCCTGTATATAATATAACCCCTGTACCCCTCGATGTGACTCTCGCCCAGCTCTCTGTTACCCTGTATATAATTTAACCCCCTGTACCCCTCGATGTCTCTCTCTCCCAGCTATCTGTTACCCTGTATAGAATATAAACTCCTGTAGCCATCGAAGTGACTCCCTCCCAGCTATCTGTTACCCTGTACATATTATAACCCCCTGTACGCCTCGATGTGACCATCTCCCTGCTATCTGTTACCCCGTATATAATATAACACCCTGTACCCCTCGATGTGTCTCGCTCCCAGATATCAGTTACCCTGCATATAATATAACCCCCTGTACCCCTCGATGTGTCTTTCTCCCAGCTATCTGTTACCCTGTATATAATATAACCCCCTGTACCTCTCGATGTGACTCTCTCCCAGCTATCTGTTACCCTGTATATAATATAACCCCCTGTACCCCTCGATGTGACTTCTCCCAGCTATCTGTTACCCTGTATATAATATAACCCCTGTACCCCTCGATGTTCTCTCCCCAGCTATCTGTTACCCTGTATATAATATAACCCCTGTACCCTTCGATGTGTCTGTCTCCCAGCTATCTGTTACCCTGTATATAATATAACCCCTTGTACCCCTCGATGTGACTCTCTCCCAGCTATCTGTTACCCTGTATATAATATAAACCCCTTTACCCCTCGATGTGACTCTCTCCCAGCTATCTGTTACCCTGTATATAATATAACCCCCTGTACCCCTCGATGTGACTCTCTCCCAGCTATCTGTTACCCTGTATATAATATAACCCCCTGTACCCCTCGATGTGACTCTCTCCCAGCTATCTGTTAACCTGTATATAATATAACCCCCTGTACCCCTCGATGTGTCTCTCTCCCAGCTATCTGTTACCCTGTATATAATATAAACCCCTGTACCCCTCGATGTGACTCTCTCCCAGCTATCTGTTACCCTGTATATAATATAAACCCCTGTACCCCTCGATGTGTCTCTCTCTCAGCTATCTTTTACCCCGTATATAATATAACCCCCTGTACCCCTCGATGTGACTCTCTCCCAGCTATCTGTTACCCTGTATATAGTATAACCCCCTGTACCCCTCGATGTGACTCTCTCCAGCTATCTGTTACCCTGTATATAATATAACCCCCTGTACCCTCGATGTGACTCTCTCCCAGCTATCTTTTACCCTGTATATAATATAACCCCCTGTACCCCTCGATGTGTCTCTCTCCCAGCTATCTGTTACCCTGTATATAATATAACCCCCTGTACCACTCGATGTGACTCTCTCCCAGCTATCTGTTACCCTGTATATAATATAACCCCCTGTACCCCTCGATGTGACTCTCTCCCAGCTATCTGTTACCCTGTATATAATATAACCCCCCTGTACCCCTCGATGTGTCCTCTCTCTCCCAAGCTATCTGTTACCCTGTATATAATTAAACCCCCTGTACCCCTCGATGTGACTCTCTCCCAGCTATCTGTTACCCTGTATATAATATAACCCCTGTACCCCTCGATGTGACTCTCTCCCAGCTCTGTTACCCTATATAATATAACCCCCTGTACCCCTCGATGTGACTCTCTCCAGCTATCTGTTACCCTGTATATAATATAACCCCCTGTACCCCTCGATGTGACTCTCTCCCAGCTATCTGTTACCCTGTATATAATATAACCCCTGTACCCCTCGATGTGACTCTCTCCCAGCTATCTGTTACCCTGTATATAATATAACCCCTGTACCCCTCGATGTGACTCTCTCCCAGCTATCTGTTACCCTGTATATAATATAACCCCTGTACACCTCGATGTGACTCTCTTCCAGCTATCTGTTACCCTGTATATAATATAACCCCCTGTACACCTCGATGTGACTCTCTCCCAGCTATCTGTTACCCTGTATATAATATAACCCCTGGTACCCTCGATGTGCTCTCTCCCCTATCTGTTACCCTGTATATAATATAACCCCTGTACCCCTCGATGTGACTCTCTCCCAGCTATCTGTTACCCTGTA
>NC_054506.1:1800275-1877775 GCF_017639515.1 Carcharodon carcharias
TAGCGTTTGGATGGGTCTATCCGACAGGGCGTCATCTCGAAGCAGATATAAAATGATCGATTCTTGATCGAGGAAATGGGAGCACTCTCACTTCCGTGAAGGTATCTGACATGGTCTGTTTCAGCGGGGGGAAGGTAGGAGCTTCTGCCTCAGCTCTTACCGAGTTCACCCTGCGAAGGGAAAATGTCCTGCACCCTTCACCATCGCGATGAAAAGCCCGCTTGGAATCGCTGGCACGCTCCGCAACTTTCTCACCCCCGCTTTCTCCAACGCTCTCTCTCGCTCCCGCTCTCTCTGCCGCTCTCTCTCTCGCACCTGCTTTCTCCGCCACTCTCTCTCTCTCGCTTCCGCTCTCGCCGCCGCTTACTCTTTCTCGACCCCGCTCTCTCCGCCACTCTCTCTCTCGCTCCCGCTCTCTCCGCCACTCTCTCTCTCTCGCTTCCGCTCTCGCCGCCGCTTACTCTTTCTCGACCCCGCTCTCTCCGCCACTCTCTCTCTCGCTCCCGCTCTCTCCGCCACTCTCTCTCTCTCGCTTCCGCTCTCGCCGCCGCTTACTCTTTCTCGACCCCGCTCTCTCCGCCACTCTCTCTCTCGCTCCCGCTCTCTCCACTGCTCTCTCTCGCTCCCGCTCTCGCTGCCGCTTACTCTCTCTCGCCGTCGCTTTCTCTGCCGCTCTCTCTCTCGCTCCCGCACTCTCCGCCACTCTTTCTCTCACCCCCGCTCTCTCTGCCACTCTCTCTCTCACTCCCGATCTTTCCGCCGCTCTCTCTCTCATTCCCAATCTCTCTGCCACTCTCTCTCTCTCGCTCCCGCTCTCTTTCTCTCACTACGGATCTTTCCGCATCTCTCTCTCGCTCCCACTTTCTCCACCGCTCTCTCTCCCGCTCTCTCCGCTGCTCTCTCTCTCTCGCTCCCATTCTCTCCACCGCTCCCTCTCGCCGTCGCTTTCTCTGCCGCTCTCTCTCGCTCCTGCTTTCTCCGCCGCTCTCTCTCACCCCCGCTCTCTCCGCCGCTCTCTCTCGCACCCACTTTCTCCGCCGCTGTCTCTTGCTCCCGCTTGCCACAGCCTTCTCCGCCGCTTTCTCTCTCACCCCCACTCTCTCCTCCACTCTCTCTTGCCTCCATTTTCTCCACCGGCTCTCCCTTGGTCCTGCTCTCTCAGCCATACTCTTTTGCTCTCGCTCTCTCCGCTGCTCTGTCTCTCACCCCCACTCTCCCCACTGCTCTCTCTCTCACCCCTGCTCTCTGCTGCTCTCTCTCCCGCTCTCTCCGCTGGTCTCTCTCTCGATCCCTCGCTTTCCGCCGCTCTCTCTTGGACCCACTTTCTACACCGCGCTCTCTTGCTCCTGCTGTCTCTCTCGTCTCCGCTCTCTCTGCCGCTCTCTCTCACTCCCGCTCTCTCCGCCACTCCCTCTCGCCCCCACTTTCTCCACCAGTCTCTCCCTTGCTTCCGCTCTCTCAGAAATTCTCTCTTGCTCCCATTCTCTCTGCCACTCTCTCTTGCCCCCGCTCACTCCGTCGCTCTCTCTCTCTCGCCCCCGCTCTCTCTATCACCCCCACTCTCTCCCCGCTCTCTCTCACCACCGTTCTCCCCACTGCTCTCTCTCTCACCCCCGCTCTCCGCCCCTCTCTCTCTCACCCATGTTTTCTCTGCCGTTCTCTCTTGCTCCCGGTTTCTCCACCACTCCTTTTCGCCCCCGCTCTCTCTGTCGCTCTCTCTCACCCCCGCTCTCTCCGCCGCTCTCTCTCTCACCCCCACTCCCTCTGTCACTCTCTCTCTTGCCCGCGCTTTCTCTGCCGCTCTCTCGCTTGCCCCAGTTTCTCCACTGTTCCCTCTCGCCCCACTCTCTCCGCTGCTCTCTCTCGCCCCGCTCTCTCCGCCGCCCTCTTTCTCACCTCCGCTCTCTCCGCTGCTCTCTCTCTCACCACCGCTCTCTCCGCCACTCTCTCTCGCTCTCGCTCTCTCCGCTGCTCTCTCTTTCGGCCGCGCTTTCTCTTCCGCTCTCTCTCTCATCCCTGCTCTCTCTGCCGCTCTCTCTCGCCCCAGTTTCTCCGCCGCTCTCTCTCGCCCCCGCTCTCTTCATCGCTCTCTCTCACCCCCGCTCTCTCCATCGCTCTCTCTCACCCCCACTCTCTCCGCCGCTCTCTCTCACCCCCACTCTCTCCGCCGCTCTCTATCGCTCCCGCTCTCTCTGCCACTCTCTCTCTTGCCCCAGCTTTCTCAGGCGCTCTCTCTCACTCCCTCTCTCTCCACCGCTCTCTCTCACCCCCACTCTCTCCGCCACTCTCTCTCCCTCTCGCTTTCTCCACCGCTCTCTCCACTGCTCTCTCACTCCCGCTTTCTACTCTACTCTCTCTCTCACTCCAGCTCTCTCCACCACTCCCTCTCTCCCCCCCACTCTCTCTGCCACTCTCTCTCGCTTTCGCTTTCTCCGCCGCTCTCTCTCTCTCACCCCCACTTTCTCTGCCGCTCTTTCTATTGTCCCCGCTCTCTCTGCCGCTCTCTCTCTCACCCCCGCACTCTCCGCCACTCTCTCTCACCCCCGCTTTCTACACCGCACTCTCTCTCACTCCCGCTCTCTCCGCCGGTCTCTCTCTTGCCCCCACTCTCTCCGCCGGTCTCCCTCTTGCCCCCGCTCTCTTGGCCACTCTGTCTCACCCCTGCTTTCTACGCCACTCTTCCTCTTGCCCCTGCTCTCTTCGCCGCTCTCTATCTCACCCCCGCTCTCTCCACTGCTCTCTCGCCCCCACTTTCTCTGCCGCTCTAGCTCGGCCCCATTTTCTCTGCTGCTCTTTCTCTCACCCCCGCTCTCTCCACCGCTCTCTCTCTCGTCCCCACTCTCTCCACTGCTCTCTCTCTCTCACTCCCGCTCTCTCCAGCACTCTCTCGCTCGCCCTCACTTTCTCTGCCACTCTTTCTCTCGCCCCCGCTCTTTCCACTGCTCTCTCTCTCGCTCGCCCCCACTTTCTCTGCCGCTCTTACTCTCACCCCTGCTCTTTCCGCCACTCACTCTCTCGCCCCCACTCTCTCCGACACTCTCCCTCTTGCTCCCACTCTCTCTGCCACTCTCTCTCGCCCCCGCTTTCTCCGCCGCTCTCTCCGCCACTTTCTCCCTCGCTCCCCCGCTCTCTCTGCCACTCTCTCTCTCCCTCCTTCTCTCCACCACTGTCTCTCGCTCCTGTTCTCTCCACCACTCTCTATATCACCCCGCTCTCTCCACTGCTTTCTCTCTCGCCCCCACTCTCTCCACCGCTCTCTCTCGCCTCTGCTTTCTCTGCCACTCTTTCTCTCACCCCCGTTCTTTCTCTTGACCCCGCTTTCTCCGCCACTCTCTCTCGTCACTGCTCTGTCCGCCGCTCTCTCTCTCACCCCCACTCTCTCTGCAGTTTTCTCTCTTTCGCTCCCGCTTTCTACACCGCGCCCTCTCGCCCCGCTCTTTCCGCCATTCTCTCTCTTGACCCCATTCTCTCCGCCATTCTCCCTCGCCCCTGCTCTCGCCGCTGCTCTCTCTTGACCCCGCTCTCTCCGCTGCTTTCTCTCTCACTCTCGCTTTCTCCACCGCTCTATCTTCCCCGCTTTCTCTGCCGCTCTCTATCTCGCTCCCGCTCTCTCAGCCGCTCTCTCTCTCACCCCGCTTTCTCCGCCGCTCTCTCTCGCCCCCGCTCTCTCCACCATTCTCTCTCTTGCCCCCATTCTCTCCGCCATTCTCCCTCACCCCTGCTCTCTCCGCTGCTCTCTCTCTTGCTCTCACTTTCTCCGCTGCTCTCTCTTCCCCGCTTTCTCTGCCACTGTCTATCTTACTCCCGCTTTCTCCGCCACTCTCTCTCACTCCCGCTCTCTCAGCCGCTCTCTCTCTCGCCCCCGCTTTCTCCGCCGCGCTCTCTTGCTCCCGCTTTTTTTGACACCCTTTCTCTCGCCCCCACTTTCTCCACCTCTCTCTCTTGATCCCTTTCTCTCCACCGCTCTCTCTCACCCCCGCTCTCTCCACCGCTCTCTCTCGCTCCCTTTCTCTCCACCGCTCTCTCTCGTCCCCGGCTCTCTCTCTCGCTCTAGCTCTCTCCACCGCGCTCTCTCTCGCTCCCGCTCTCTCCGCTGCTCTCTCTCTCGCTCCCGCTCTCTCCACTGTTCTCTCTCTTGCTCCCGCTCTCTCCGCCACTCTCTCTCTTGCTCCCGCTCTCTCCGCCGCTTTTTCGCCCCTGAATCTTGCTTGCAGACATGTGGTAACACTCAGACATCGCTGTGACCCTGCTCTCTGTGTCCCAGTGATTTACAGTTGTGCCCTGTCGAGCTGATAGTCCCCAGGCTGTGTTCGCTTTTTCTGTTCATAACCAAACTCGCACAAAATGATAAGATCAACGTTTCATTGAGTCGAATAATTTAATACTTTTCCTGACAACATTTTAAACATACATAACACCTTTACAATCCCGAATACAGACGAGAACAAGCTTTCAATTCAGACCTAGGTTCAACACTGAGCGAGATATCGATCTGCGAGAGAAGCAGCACTCCACTCCTCCCCTCCCAGCTCCCGATTCGGAGGGTGGTCTTAAAGGAGCAGAGGGAGACGGAGACGTTTAGGAAGGGAGCTCTCCACCTCTGCCCACAACTTCCAGTCACCTGAAGTTCTGGCCCTCAATGATGGAGTGATGGGAATCAGGGGTTGGTCCAGAGGCTGGAATTGGTGGAGCGCAGAGATCTCGGAGGGTAGTAGGAGGTTACAGAGATAGGGAGAGTTGTAGGGGTGGGAGGAGTGTACTGAGATAAGGAGGGGTGTAGGGGCTGGAGGAGGTTACAGAGATGGGGGGTATAGGGACTGGAGGAGGTTACAGAGATAGGGAGGGGTGTAGGGGCTGGAGGAGGTTACAGAGATAGGGAGGTGTGTAGTGGCTGGAGGAGATTACAGAGATAGGGAGGGGTGTAGGGGCTGGAGGAGGTTACAGAGATAGGGAGGGGTGTAGTGGCTGGAGGAGGTTACAGAGATAGGGAGGGGTGTAGGGGCTGGAGGAGGTTACAGAGATAGGGAGGTGTGTAGTGGCTGGAGGAGATTACAGAGATAGGGAGGGGTGTAGGGGCTGGAGGAGGTTACAGAGATAGGGAGGGGTGTAGGGGCTGGAGGAGGTTACAGAGATAGGGAGGGGTGTAGGGGCTGGAGGAGGTTACAGAGATAGGGAGGGGTGTAGGGGCTGGAGGAGGTTACAGAGATAGGGAGGGGTGTATGGGCTGGAGGAGGTTACAGAGATAGGGAGGGGTGTAGGGGCTGGAGGAGGTTAGAGAGATAGGGAGGGGGGTAGGGGCTGGAGTTTGGAGGCAGAGATGAGGAATCCACTGGTTAATGGTCAGGGATGAGCACTCCCACAGTTTGGGAGAGGGGTGAGGAGTCCCTCATTTTGAGGGGGGTGGGGTTGAGGAGTCCCTCGGTTTGGGGGGTGGATGGGTGAGGAGTCTCACAGTTTGAGGGGGAGGGGTTGAGGAGTCCCTCAGGTTGAGAAGGGTGAGGAGTCCCTCAGTTTGAGGGTGAGGAGTCCCTCATGTTGAGGAGGGTGAGGAGTCCCTTGGTTTGGGGGTGATGAGTCCCTCAGGTTGAGGGTGAGGAGTCACTAAGTTTGAGGAGGGAGAGGAGTCCCTTAGTTTGAGGGTGAGGAGTCCCTCAGTTTGAGGGTGAGGAGTCCCTCAGGTTGAGGAGGGTGAGGAGTCCCTTGGGTTGAGGAGGGTGAGGAGTCCTTCAGGTTGAGGAGGGTGAGGAGTCCCTCAGTTTGAGGGTGAGGAGTCCCTCAGGTTGAGGGTGAGGAGTCCCTCAGGTTGAGGAGGGTGAGAAGTCCCTTGGTTTGGGGGTGAGGGGTCCCTCAGGTTGAGGGTGAGGGGTCCCTCAGTTTGAGGGTGAGGTGTCCCTCAGGTTGAGGGTGAGGGGTCCCTCAGGTTGAGGGTGAGGGGTCCCTCAGGTTGAGGGTGAGGGGTCCCTCAGTCTGAGGGTGAGGGGTCCCTCAGGTTGAGGAGAGTGAGGAGTCCCTTGGTTTGGGGGTGAGGGGTCCCTCAGGTTGAGGGTGAGGGGTCCCTCAGTTTGAGGGTGAGGTGTCCCTCAGGTTGAGGGTGAGGGGTCCCTCAGGTTGAGGGTGAGGAGTCCCTCAGTTTGAGGGTGAGGTGTCCCTCAGGTTGAGGGTGAGGGGTCCCTCAGTTTGAGGGTGAGGTGTCCCTCAGGTTGAGGGTGAGGGGTCCCTCAGGTTGAGGGTGAGGAGTCCCTCAGTTTGAGGGTGAGGGGTCCCTCAGGTTGAGGGTGAGGGGTCCCTCAGGTTGAAGGTGAGGGGTCCCTCAGTTTGAGGGTGAGGGGTCCCTCAGCTTGAGGGTGAGGAGTCCCTCAGTTTGAGGGTGAGGGGTCCCTCAGTTTGAGGGTGAGGGGTCCCTCAGTTTGAGGGTGAGGGGTCCCTCAGTTTGAGGGTGAGGAGTCCCTCAGTTTGAGGGTGAGGAGTCCCTCAGGTTGAGGGTGAGGAGTCCCTCAGGTTGAGGAGGGTGAGAAGTCCCTTGGTTTGGGGGTGAGGGGTCCCTCAGGTTGAGGGTGAGGGGTCCCTCAGTTTGAGGGTGAGGTGTCCCTCAGGTTGAGGGTGAGGGGTCCCTCAGGTTGAGGGTGAGGGGTCCCTCAGGTTGAGGGTGAGGGGTCCCTCAGTCTGAGGGTGAGGGGTCCCTCAGGTTGAGGAGAGTGAGGAGTCCCTTGGTTTGGGGGTGAGGGGTCCCTCAGGTTGAGGGTGAGGGGTCCCTCAGTTTGAGGGTGAGGTGTCCCTCAGGTTGAGGGTGAGGGGTCCCTCAGGTTGAGGGTGAGGAGTCCCTCAGTTTGAGGGTGAGGTGTCCCTCAGGTTGAGGGTGAGGGGTCCCTCAGTTTGAGGGTGAGGTGTCCCTCAGGTTGAGGGTGAGGGGTCCCTCAGGTTGAGGGTGAGGAGTCCCTCAGTTTGAGGGTGAGGGGTCCCTCAGGTTGAGGGTGAGGGGTCCCTCAGGTTGAAGGTGAGGGGTCCCTCAGTTTGAGGGTGAGGGGTCCCTCAGCTTGAGGGTGAGGGGTCCCTCAGTTTGAGGGTGAGGGGTCCCTCAGTTTGAGGGTGAGGGGTCCCTCAGTTTGAGGGTGAGGGGTCCCTCAGTTTGAGGGTGAGGGGTCCCTCAGGTTGAGGGTGAGGGGTCCCTCAGGTTGAGGGTGAGGGGTCCCTCAGGTTGAGGGTGACAAGTATCCCAGCCCCAGTCAGGGTCTCGATTCCTCGTGAACTTTGTCAAACTGGGTCCATTTGGAGGGGATGTGAGCCGATCCCATTATCCCGATCCCTTATCCTGATCCCATTATCCTGATCCCTTATCCCGATCCCATTATCCCGATCCCTTATCCTGATCCCATTATCCTGATCCCATTATCCTGATCCCTTATCCTGATCCCTTATCCTGATCCCATTATCCTGATCCCTTATCCTGATCCCATTATCCTGATCCCTTATCCTGATCCCTTATCCTGATCCCTTATCCTGATCCCATTATCCTGATCCCATTATCCCGATCCCTTATCCTGATCCCTTATCCTGATCCCTTATCCTGATCCCATTATCCTGATCCCATTATCCTGATCCCTTATCCTGATCCCTTATCCTGATCCCATTATCCTGATCCCATTATCCTGATCCCTTATCCTGATCCCTTATCCTGATCCCATTATCCTGATCCCTTATCCTGATCCCTTATCCTGATCCCATTATCCTGATCCCTTATCCTGATCCCTTATCCCGATCCCTTATCCTGATCCCATTATCCTGATCCCTTATCCTGATCCCTTATCCTGATCCCATTATCCTGATCCCTTATCCCGATCCCTTATCCTGATCCCATTATCCTGATCCCATTATCCTGATCCCTTATCCCGATCCCATTATCCTGATCCCTTATCCTGATCCCATTATCCTGATCCCATTATCCTGATCCCTTATCCTGATCCCATTATCCTGATCCCATTATCCTGATCCCATTATCCTGATCCCTTATCCTGATCCCTTATCCCGATCCCTTATCCCGATCCCATTATCCCGATCCCATTATCCTGATCCCTTATCCTGATCCCTTATCCCGATCCCTTATCCTGATCCCTTATCCTGATCCCTTATCCCGATCCCTTATCCTGATCCCTTATCCTGATCCCATTATCCTGATCCCTTATCCTGATCCCTTATCCCGATCCCTTATCCTGATCCCATTATCCTGATCCCTTATCCTGATCCCATTATCCCGATCCCTTATCCTGATCCCATTATCCTGATCCCTTATCCCGATCCCTTATCCTGATCCCATTATCCTGATCCCTTATCCTGATCCCATTATCCCGATCCCTTATCCCGATCCCATTATCCTGATCCCTTATCCCGATCCCATTATCCTGATCCCTTATCCCGATCCCTTATCCCGATCCCTTATCCCGATCCCATTATCCCGATCCCTTATCCCGATCCCATTATCCTGATCCCTTATCCTGATCCCATTATCCTGATCCCTTATCCTGATCCCTTATCCCGATCCCATTATCCCGATCCCTTATCCCGATCCCATTATCCCGATCCCTTATCCCGATCCCTTATCCCGATCCCATTATCCTGATCCCTTATCCTGATCCCATTATCCTGATCCCTTATCCCGATCCCATTATCCTGATCCCATTATCCTGATCCCATTATCCCGATCCCTTATCCCGATCCCATTATCCTGATCCCTTATCCTGATCCCATTATCCTGATCCCTTATCCCGATCCCATTATCCTGATCCCATTATCCTGATCCCATTATCCTGATCCCATTATCCTGATCCCATCATCCCGATCCCATCATCCTGTTCCCATTATCCTGATCCCTTATCCCGATCCCATTATCCTGATCCCATTATCCCGATCCCATTATCCCGATCCCATTATCCTGATCCCATCATCCTGATCCCTTATCCTGATCCCGTTATCCTAATCCCATTATCTTGATCCCTTATCCTGATCCCATTATCCTGATCCCATTATCCTGATCCCATATCCTGATCCCTTGTCCTGATCCCATTATCCCGATCCCATTATCCTGATCCCATCATCCTGATCCCTTATCCTGATCCCGTTATCCTAATCCCATTATCTTGATCCCTTATCCTGATCCCATTAACCTGATCCCATATCCTGATCCCTTGTCCTGATCCCATTACCCCGATCCCCTTGTCCTGATTCCTTGTCCTGATCCCATTACCCCGATCCCCTTGTCCTGATTCCTTGTCCTGATCCACTATCCTGACCCATTCCACAGACTCTGCCAGTTTTTCCAGAGCCAGCCGGCTTACATTCCTTGGCTGACGTCCCAACAGTTTTATCAGGATTAACGACCGATAAGAAACAATCCAGGCCCTTGGTCTCCAGGCAACATTCCAGAGAGAGGCGTCTCCGCCCTCAAGTGTCCTCCAGCCTCCAGTCAAGGTCCAAGGGAGCGACCATGGAACTCCCATCGCACACAGCGAGGCCCAGAAATAACCCAGCCCAGCACTCAACAGGGAACAGCCGGGAGACTCCGGAACTCCTCACCCAACCTCAAACTGAGGGACTACTCACCAAACCCAACCTCAAACTGAGGGACTACTCACCAAACCCAACCACAAACTGAGGGACTACTCACCAAACCCAACCTCAAATCCGGGACTACACACCAAACCCAACCTCAAACTCCGGGACTACTCACCAAACCCAACCTCAAACTCCGGGACTACACACCAAACCCAACCTCAAACTCCGGGACTACTCACCAAACCCAACCTCAAACTCCGGGACTACACACCAAACCCAACCTCAAACTCCGGGACTACTCACCAAACCCAACCACCAACTCCGGGACTACTCACCAAACCCAACCTCAAACTCCGGGACTACACACCAAACCCAACCTCAAACTGAGGGACTACTCAACAAACCCAACCACCAACTCCGGGACTACTCACCAAACCCAACCTCAAACTCCGGGACTACTCACCAAACCCAACCTCAAACTGAGGGACTACTCAACAAACCCAACCACCAACTCCGGGACTACTCACCAAACCCAACCTCAAACTCCGGGACTACTCACCAAACCCAACCTCAGACTGAGGGACTACTCACCAAACCCAACCTCAAACTCCGGGACTACACACCAAACCCAACCACCAACTCCGGGACTACTCACCAAACCCAACCTCAAACTCCGGGACTACTCACCAAACCCAACCTCAAACTGAGGGACTACACACCAAACCCAACCACAAACTGAGGGACTACTCACCAAACCCAACCTCAAACTGAGGGACTACACACCAAACCCAACCTCAAACTCCGGGACTACACACCAAACCCAACCTCAAACTGAGGGACTACTCACCAAACCCAACCACAAACTGAGGGACTACTCACCAAACCCAACCTCAAACTCCGGGACTACTCACCAAACCCAACCTCAAACTGAGGGACTACACACCAAACCCAACCACAAACTGAGGGACTACTCACCAAACCCAACCTCAAACTCCGGGACTACTCACCAAACCCAACCTCAAACTGAGGGACTACACACCAAACCCAACCACAAACTGAGGGACTACTCACCAAACCCAACCTCAAACTGAGGGACTACACACCAAACCCAACCTCAAACTCCGGGACTACACACCAAACCCAACCTCAAACTCCGGGACTACTCACCAAACCCAACCTCAAACTCCGGGACTACTCACCAAACCCAACCACCAACTCCGGGACTACTCACCAAACCCAACCACCAACTCCGGGACTACACACCAAACCCAACCTCAAACTCCGGGACTACTCACCAAACCCAACCACCAACTCCGGGACTACTCACCAAACCCAACCACCAACTCCGGGACTACTCACCAAAACCAACCTCAAACTGAGGGACTACTCAACAAACCCAACCACCAACTCCGGGACTACTCACCAAACCCAACCTCAAACTGAGGGACTACTCACCAAACCCAACCACCAACTCCGGGACTACTCACCAAACCCAACCTCAAACTGAGGGACTACTCACCAAACCCAACCTCAAACTGAGGGACTACTCACCAAACCCAACCTCAAACTGAGGGACTACTCACCAAACCCAACCTCAAACTCTAGGAATAGTCATCCCCTCCCACCCCAAACTGTGGGACTCCTCACCCCCTCCCCAGCCCCCAAACTGTGGGATGGTGATGTGGGTGTGGGGGAGGGGTGTGTTTCTAATTTTGTGGGGGGGGAGGGGGGTGTGGGGGTGAGTTTCTGTGGGAGGGGGGGTTGTGCTTCTCAGTTTGGGGGGGGTGTGAGTTTCTGTGGGGGAGGGAGGGTGATTCTCAGTTTTGGGGGGGAGGGGAGTTTCTGGCTGGGTGGGGGGGTCCCGATTTTTGGCTCGGCACCAGCCAGACCCCCAACCCACCCCCTCCCCCCGTCACCGACAGCTCCTGCCCCTCCCCCCCCCCCTCGGCGTTCCTGGGAGCCGGACGGTCCTGCTGACCCCCTTCCCCTGAAGCTATCGCCACTGACCAAGCCCCCTTCCTCCCTCCTCCCCCCCGAACCCCCACCACACCTTACACTCACCCCTCCCCCACGAACTGCCACCACCCCTCACACTCAGCCCTACCCCCGAACTCCCCCAACCCCTCACACTCACCCTTCCCTCCCTCCTCCCCCCCGAACTCCCCCCACCCCTCACACTCACCCCTCCCTCCCTCCTCCCCCACGAACTCCCCCCACCCCTCACACTCACCCTTCCCTCCCTCCTCCCCCCCGAACTCCCCCCACCCCTCACACTCACCCCTCCCTCCCTCCTCCCCCATGAACTCCCCCCACCCCTCACACTCACCCCTCGCCCACGAACTCCCCCCACCCCTCACACTCACCCCTCCCTCCCTCTTCCCCACCGAACTCCCCCCACCCCTCACACTCACCCCGCCCGAACTCCCCCCACCCCTCACACTCACTCCTCCCTCCCTCCTCCCCCCGAACTCCCCGCACCCCTCACACTCGCCCCTCCCCCTCCGAACTCCCCGACCCCTCACACTCACCCCTCCCCCCCGAACTCCCCGACCCCTCACACCCCCCCCGAACTCCCCGACCCCTCACACTCACCCCTCCCTCCCTCCTCCACCCCGAACTCCCCCCACCCCTCACACTCACCCCTCCCTCCCACCCTCCCTCAGCCTCGGCCAACTCCCCCAAAGTTGAAGACAGGCCCTGCCGCCTGTTCGGCCTCGTAGACCGGGGGAGGGGTCAGCGGCTCGATGCTGAACTCTGACCCCGGCCTGGGTCGGCCCCCGCCCTCCGACTCGATCCTCCGGGGGTGGGGGGGCAGGGGGAGGGTCAGGGCCCCCTTGCCGGCCCCTTCCTCGAAGACGCTCTCGTAGAGCGGGGGAGGGGTCAGGTCCGAGAGGGGCCGGACGCTGGCGATGGTCCAGATGACTCCCGGAGCGTCAGTCATCACTGTCCGGTAGGAGGGAATCGGCCGGAGATCCGTGAACCTGTGCGGGGGAGGGGGGAGGTGGGAGAGAGAGAAAAGAAGAGTCAGGTTGGTGTGAGGGGGGCGGGGGGGAAAGGAGGGAACTGAGGCAAGCTGAAGGTTTGCGGGCACAGAGGGGCTGGGGGCGTGTGTCTCTCTACAGCAGGGACCCTGTTAAAGAGGGAGTCTCTCTCTCTCTCTCTCTCTCTATCAGGGACCCTGTTAAAGAGGGAGTCTCTCTCTCTCTCTCTGCATCAGGGACCCTGTTAAAGAGGGAGTCTCTCTCTCTCTCTCTGCATCAGGGACCCTGTTAAAGAGGGAGTCTCTCTCTCTCTCTCTCTCTGTCAGGGACCTTGTTAAAGAGGGAGTCTCTCTCTCTCTCTCTCTCTGTCAGGGACCTTGTTAAAGAGGGAGTCTCTCTCTCTCTCTCTCTCTGTCAGGGACCTTGTTAAAGAGGGAGTCTCTCTCTCTCTCTCTCTCTGTCTCTCTCTCTCTGTCAGGGACCTTGTTAAAGAGAGAGTCTCTCTCTGTGTCAGGGACCCTTATTAAAGAGGGAGTCTCTCTCTCTCTCTGTCTCTCTCTCTCTGTCAGGGACCCTGTTAAAGAGGGAGTCTCTCTCTATGTCAGGGACCCTTTTTAAAGAGGGAGTCTCTATCTCTCTGTCTCTCTCTCTCTGTCAGGGACCCTGTTAAAGAGGGAGTCTCTCTCTCTCTCTCTCTCTCTCTCTCTGTCAGGGACCCTGTTAAAGAGAGAGTCTCTGTGTCAGGGAACCTTATTAAAGAGGGAGTCTCTCTCTCTCCCTCTCTCTCTCTGTCAGGGACCTTGTTAAAGAGGGAGTCACTCTCTCTCTCTCTCTCTCTCTGTCAGGGACCCTGTTAAAGAGGGAGTCTCTCTCTGTCTCTCTCTGTGTCAGGGACCATTATTAAAGAGGGAGTCTCTCTCTCTCTCTCCCTCTCTCTCTCTGTCAGGGACCTTGTAAAAGAGGGAGTCTCTCTCTCTCTCTCTCTGTCAGGGACCCTGTTAAAGAGTGAGTCTCTCTCTCTCTCTCCCTCGGTCAGGGACCCTGTTAAAGAGGGAGTCTCTCTCTCTCTCTCTCTCTGTGTCAGGGACCAATATTAAAGAGGGAGTCTCTCTCTCTCTCAGTCAGGGACCCTGTTAAAGAGGGAGTCTCTCCCTCTCTCTCTCTCTCTCTCTCTCTCTCTCTGTCAGGGAACTTGTTAAAGAGGGAGTCTCTCTCTCTCTCCCTCTCTCTCTCTGTCAGGGACCCTGTTAAAAGGGAGTCTCTCAATCTCACTCTCTCTCCCTCAATCTCTCTGTCAGGGACCTTGTTAAAAAGGGAGACTCTCTCTATCTCTCTCTCTCCCTCTGTGAGGGACCCTGTTAAAGAGGGAGTCTCTATCTCTCTCTCTCTCTGTCAGGGACCCTGTTAAAGGGTGAGTCTCTCTCTCTCTCTCCCTCGGTCAGGCACCCTGTTAAAGAGGGAGTCTCTCTCTCTCTCTCTCTCTGTGTCAGGGACCAATATTAAAGAGGGAGTTTCTCTCTCTCTCTCTCTCTCTCAGTCAGGGACCCTGTTAAAGAGGGAGTCTCTCCCTCTCTCTCTCTCTCTCTCTCCCTCTCTCTCTCTGTCAGGGACCTTGTTAAAGAGGGAGTCTCTCTCTCTCTCTCACTCTGTCAGGGACCCTGTTAAAGAGGGAGTCTCTCTCTCTCTGTCTCTCTCTCTGTCAGCCACCCCGTTAAAGAGAGAGTCTCTCTCTCCGTCAGGGACCCCTATTAAAGAGGCAGACTCTCTCTCTCTCTCTCTCTCCCTCTCTCTCTCTGTCAGGAACCTTGTTAAAGGGAGAGTCTCTCTCTCTCTCCCTCTCTCTCTCTGTCAGGAACCTTGTTAAAGGGAGAGTCTCTCTCTCTCTCTCTCTCTCTCTCTCTCTCTGTCAGGGACCTTGTTAAAGAGAGAGTCTCTCTCTGTCAGGGACCCCTATTAAAGAGGGAGTCTCTCCCTCTCTCTCTGTCAGGGACCTTGTTAAAGAGAGAGTCTCTCTCTGTGTCAGGGACCCCTATTAAAGAGGGAGTCTCTCCCTCTCTCTCTGTGTCAGGGAACTTGTTAAAGAGGGAGTCTCTCCCTCTCTCTCTCTCCCTCTCTCTCTCTGCCAGGGACCTTGTTAAAGAGAGAGTCTCTCTCTGTGTCAGGGACCCTTATTAAAGAGGGAGTCTCTCTCTCTCTCTCTCTCTCTCTCTGTCAGGAACCCTTTTAAAGAGAGAGTCTCTCTGTGTCAGGGACCCTTATTAAAGAGGGAGTCTCTCTCTCTCTATCTCTCTCTCTGTCAGGGACCCTGTTAAAGAGGGAGTCTCTCTCTCTCTCTCTCTCAGTCAGGGACCCTGTTAAAGAGGGAGTCTCTCCCTCTCTCTCTCTCTCTCCCTCTCTCTCTCTGTCAGGGACCTTGTTAAAGAGGGAGTCTCTCTCTCTCTCTCACTCTGTCAGGGACCCTGTTAAAGAGGGAGTCTCTCTCTCTCTGTCTCTCTCTCTGTCAGGGACCCCGTTAAAGAGAGAGTCTCTCTCTGTCAGGGACCCCTATTAAAGAGGTAGACTCTCTCTCTCTCTCTCTCTCTCCCTCTCTCTCTCTGTCAGGAACCTTGTTAAAGGGAGAGTCTCTCTCTCTCTCCCTCTCTCTCTCTCTGTCAGGGACCTTGTTAAAGGGAGAGTCTCTCTCTCTCTCTCTCTCTCTCTCTCTGTCAGGGACCTTGTTAAAGAGAGAGTCTCTCTCTGTGTCAGGGACCCCTATTAAAGAGGGAGTCTCTCCCTCTCTCTCTGTCAGGGACCTTGTTAAAGAGGGAGTCTCTCCCTCTCTCTCTCTCCCTCTCTCTCTCTGCCAGGGACCTTGTTAAAGAGAGAGTCTCTCTCTGTGTCAGGGACCCTTATTAAAGAGGGAGTCTCTCTCTCTCTCTCTCTCTCTCTGTCAGGAACCCTTTTAAAGAGAGAGTCTCTCTGTGTCAGGGACCCTTATTAAAGAGGGAGTCTCTCTCTCTCTATCTCTCTCTCTGTCAGGGACCCTGTTAAAGAGGGAGTCTCTCTCTCTCTCTCACTCTTTCTCTGTCAGGGACCCTGTTAAAGAGAGAGTCTCCCTCTGTGTCAGGGACCCTTATTAAAGAGGGAGTCTCTCTCTCTCTCTCTCTCTCTCTCTCTGTCAGCGACATTGTTAAAGAGGGAGTCTCTCTCTCTCTCAATCATTCTCTGTCAGGGACCCTGTTAAAGAGGGAGTCTCTCCCTCTCTCTCTCTCCCTCTCTCTCTCTGCCAGGGACCTTGTTAAAGAGAGAGTCTCTCTCTGTGTCAGGGACCCTTATTAAAGAGGGAGTCTCTCTCTCTCTCTCTCTCTCTCTCTGTCAGGAACCCTTTTAAAGAGAGAGTCTCTCTGTGTCAGGGACCCTTATTAAAGAGGGAGTCTCTCTCTCTCTATCTCTCTCTCTGTCAGGGACCCTGTTAAAGAGGGAGTCTCTCTCTCTCTCTCTCTCAGTCAGGGACCCTGTTAAAGAGGGAGTCTCTCCCTCTCTCTCTCTCTCTCCCTCTCTCTCTCTGTCAGGGACCTTGTTAAAGAGGGAGTCTCTCTCTCTCTCTCACTCTGTCAGGGACCCTGTTAAAGAGGGAGTCTCTCTCTCTCTGTCTCTCTCTCTGTCAGGGACCCCGTTAAAGAGAGAGTCTCTCTCTCTGTCAGGGACCCCTATTAAAGAGGTAGACTCTCTCTCTCTCTCTCTCTCTCCCTCTCTCTCTCTGTCAGGAACCTTGTTAAAGGGAGAGTCTCTCTCTCTCTCCCTCTCTCTCTCTCTGTCAGGGACCTTGTTAAAGGGAGAGTCTCTCTCTCTCTCTCTCTCTCTCTCTGTCAGGGACCTTGTTAAAGAGAGAGTCTCTCTCTGTGTCAGGGACCCCTATTAAAGAGGGAGTCTCTCCCTCTCTCTCTGTCAGGGACCTTGTTAAAGAGGGAGTCTCTCCCTCTCTCTCTCTCCCTCTCTCTCTCTGCCAGGGACCTTGTTAAAGAGAGAGTCTCTCTCTGTGTCAGGGACCCTTATTAAAGAGGGAGTCTCTCTCTTTCTCTCTCTCTCTCTGTCAGGAACCATTTTAAAGAGAGAGTCTCTCTGTGTCAGGGACCCTTATTAAAGAGGGAGTCTCTCTCTCTCTATCTCTCTCTCTGTCAGGGACCCTGTTAAAGAGGGAGTCTCTCTCTCTCTCTCACTCTTTCTCTGTCAGGGACCCTGTTAAAGAGAGAGTCTCCCTCTGTGTCAGGGACCCTTATTAAAGAGGGAGTCTCTCTCTCTCTCTCTCTCTCTCTCTGTCAGCGACATTGTTAAAGAGGGAGTCTCTCTCTCTCTCAATCATTCTCTGTCAGGGACCCTGTTAAAGAGGGAGTCTCTCTCTCTCTCTCTCTCTGTCAGGGAACTTGTTAAAGAGGGAGTCTCTCTCTCTCTCCCTCTCTCTCTCTGTCAGGGACCCTGTTAAAAGGGAGTCTCTCAATCTCACTCTCTCTCCCTCACTCTCTCTGTCAGGGACCTTGTTAAAAAGGGAGATTCTCTCTATCTCTCTCTCTCTCTCTGTCAGGGACCCTGTTAAAGAGGGAGTCTCTATCTCTCTCTCTCTCTCTGTCAGGGACCCTGTTAAAGAGGGAGTCTCTCGCTCTCTCTCTCTCTGTGTCAGGGACCAATATTAAAGAGGGAGTTTCTCTCTCTCTCTCTCTCTCTCAGTCAGGGACCCTGTTAAAGAGGGAGTCTCTCCCTCTCTCTCTCTCTCTCCCTCTCTCTCTCAGTCAGGGACCTTGTTAAGGAGGGAGTCTCTCTCTCTCTCTCACTCTGTCAGGGACCCTGTTAAAGAGGGAGTCTCTCTCTCTCTGTCTCTCTCTCTGTCAGGGACCCCGTTAAAGAGAGAGTCTCTCTCTCTGTCAGGGGCCCCTATTAAAGAGGTAGACTCTCTCTCTCTCTCTCTCTCTCTCCCTCTCTCTCTCTGTCAGGAACCTTGTTAAAGGGAGAGTCTCTCTCTCTCTCTCTCTCTCTCTCTGTCAGGGACCTTGTTAAAGAGAGAGTCTCTCTCTGTGTCAGGGACCCCTATTAAAGAGGGAGTCTCTCCCTCTCTCTCTGTCAGGGACCTTGTTAAAGAGGGAGTCTCTCTCTGTGTCAGGGACCCCTATTAAAGAGGGAGTCTCTCCCTCTCTCTCTGTGTCAGGGACCTGTTTAAAAAGGGGGTGTCTCTCCCTCTCTCTCTCTCCCTCTCTCTCTCTGCCAGGGACCTTGTTAAAGAGAGAGTCTCTCTCTGTGTCAGGGACCCTTATTAAAGAGGGAGTCTCTCTCTCTCTCTCTCTCTCTCTGTCAGGAACCCTTTTAAAGAGAGAGTCTCTCTGTGTCAGGGACCCTTATTAAAGAGGGAGTCTCTCTCTCTCTATCTCTCTCTCTGTCAGGGACCCTGTTAAAGAGGGAGTCTCTCTCTCTCTCTCACTCTTTCTCTGTCAGGGACCCTGTTAAAGAGAGAGTCTCCCTCTGTGTCAGGGACCCTTATTAAAGAGGGAGTCTGTCAGCGACATTGTTAAAGAGGGTGTCTCTCTCTCTCTCTCAACCATTCTCTGTCAGGGACCCTGTTAAAGAGGGAGTCTCTCTCTCTCTCTCTCTCTGTCAGGGACCCTGTTAAATGGGAGTCTCTCTCTCTCTCTCTCTCTCTCTCTCTGTCAGGGAACTTGTTAAAGAGGGAGTCTCTCTCTCTCTCCCTCTCTCTCTCTGTCAGGGACCCTGTTAAAAGGGAGTCTCTCAATCTCACTCTCTCTCCCTCACTCTCTCTGTCAGGGACCTTGTTAAAAAGGGAGACTCTCTCTATCTCTCTCTCTCTCTCTGTCAGGGACCCTGTTAAAGAGGGAGTCTCTATCTCTCTCTCTTTCTGTCAGGGACCCTGTTAAAGAGTGAGTCTCTCTCTGTGTCAGGGACCCTTATTAAAGAGGGAGTATCTCTTTCTCTCTCTCTCTCTCTGTCAGTGACCTTGTTAAAGAGGGAGTCTCTCTCTCTCGCTGTCAGGGACCCCTATTAAAGAGGGAGCCTCTCTCTCTCTCTCTCTCTCTCCCTCTCTCTCTCTGTCAGGGACCCTGTTAAAGAGAGAGTCTCTCTCTGTGTCAGGGACCCTTATTAAAGAGGGAGTCTCTCCCTCTCTCTCTCTCTCTCCCTCTCTCTCTCTGTCAGGGACCTTGTTAAAGAGGGAGTCTCTCTCTCTCTCTCTCGCTGTCAGGGACCCTGTAGAAGAGGGAGTCTCTCTCTCTGTCAGGGACCCCTATTAAAGAGGTAGACTCTCTCTCTCTCTCTCTCTCCCTCTCTCTCTCTGTCAGGAACCTTGTTAAAGAGAGAGTCTCTCTCTCTCTCTCTCTATCTGTCAGGGACCCTGTTAAAGAGGGAGTCTCTCTCTGTGTCAGGGACCCTTTTTAAAGAGGGAGTCTCTATCTCTCTGTCTCTCTCTCTGTCAGGGACCCTGTTAAATGGGATTCTCTCTCTCTCTCTCTCTGTCAGGGAACTTGTTAAAGAGGGAGTCTCTCTCTCTCTCCCTCTCTCTCTCTGTCAGGGACCCTGTTAAAAGGGAGTCTCTCAATCTCACTCTCTCTCCCTCAATCTCTCTGTCAGGGACCTTGTTAAAAAGGGAGACTCTCTCTATCTCTCTCTCTCTCTCTCTGTGAGGGACCCTGTTAAAGAGGGAGTCTCTATCTCTCTCTCTCTCTGTCAGGGACCCTGTTAAAGAGTGAGTCTCTCTCTCTCTCTCCCTCGGTCAGGGACCCTGTTAAAGAGGGAGTCTCTCTCTCTCTCTCTCTCTGTGTCAGGGACCAATATTAAAGAGGGAGTTTCTCTCTCTCTCTCTCTCTCTCAGTCAGGGACCCTGTTAAAGAGGGAGTCTCTCTCTCTCTGTCTCTCTCTCTGTCAGGGACCCCGTTAAAGAGAGAGTCTCTCTCTCCGTCAGGGACCCCTATTAAAGAGGCAGACTCTCTCTCTCTCTCTCTCTCCCTCTCTCTCTCTGTCAGGAACCTTGTTAAAGGGAGAGTCTCTCTCTCTCTCTCTCTCTCTCTCTCTCTGTCAGGGACCTTGTTAAAGAGAGAGTCTCTCTCTGTCAGTGACCTTGTTAAAGAGGGAGTCTCTCTCTCTCTCTCTCTCTCTGTCAGGGACCCTGTTAAATGGGAGTCTCTCTCTCTCTCTCTCTCTCTCTCTCTCTGTCAGGGAACTTGTTAAAAAGGGAGTCTCTCTCTCTCTCCCTCTCTCTCTCTGTCAGTGACCTTGTTAAAGAGGGAGTCTCTCTCTCTCTCTCTCTCTCTGTCAGGGACCCTGTTAAATGGGAGTCTCTCTCTCTCTCTCTCTCTCTCTCTCTCTGTCAGGGAACTTGTTAAAAAGGGAGTCTCTCTCTATCTCTCTCTCTCTCTCTGTCAGGGACCCTGTTAAAGAGGGAGTCTCTATCTCTCTCTCTTTCTGTCAGGGACCCTGTTAAAGAGTGAGTCTCTCTCTGTGTCAGGGACCCTTATTAAAGAGGGAGTATCTCTTTCTCTCTCTCTCTCTCTGTCAGTGACCTTGTTAAAGAGGGAGTCTCTCTCTCTCGCTGTCAGGGACCCCTATTAAAGAGGGAGCCTCTCTCTCTCTCTCTCCCTCTCTCTCTCTGTCAGGGACCCTGTTAAAGAGAGAGTCTCTCTCTGTGTCAGGGACCCTTATTAAAGAGGGAGTCTCTCCCTCTCTCTCTCTCTCTCCCTCTCTCTCTCTGTCAGGGACCTTGTTAAAGAGGGAGTCTCTCTCTCTCTCTCTCTCGCTGTCAGGGACCCTGTAGAAGAGGGAGTCTCTCTCTCTGTCAGGGACCCCTATTAAAGAGGTAGACTCTCTCTCTCTCTCTCTCTCCCTCTCTCTCTCTGTCAGGAACCTTGTTAAAGAGAGAGTCTCTCTCTCTCTCTCTCTATCTGTCAGGGACCCTGTTAAAGAGGGAGTCTCTCTCTGTGTCAGGGACCCTTTTTAAAGAGGGAGTCTCTATCTCTCTGTCTCTCTCTCTGTCAGGGACCCTGTTAAATGGGAGTCTCTCTCTCTCTCTCTCTCTCTCTCTCTGTCAGGGAACTTGTTAAAGAGGGAGTCTCTCTCTCTCTCCCTCTCTCTCTCTGTGAGGGACCCTGTTAAAAGGGAGTCTCTCAATCTCACTCTCTCTCCCTCAATCTCTCTGTCAGGGACCTTGTTAAAAAGGGAGACTCTCTCTATCTCTCTCTCTCTCTCTGTGAGGGACCCTGTTAAAGAGGGAGTCTCTATCTCTCTCTCTCTCTGTCAGGGACCCTGTTAAAGAGTGAGTCTCTCTCTCTCTCTCCCTCGGTCAGGGACCCTGTTAAAGAGGGAGTCTCTCTCTCTCTCTCTCTCTGTGTCAGGGACCAATATTAAAGAGGGAGTTTCTCTTTCTCTCTCTCTCTCTCAGTCAGGGACCCTGTTAAAGAGGGAGTCTCTCCCTCTCTCTCTCTCTCTCTCCCTCTCTCTCTCTGTCAGGGACCTTGTTAAAGAGGGAGTCTCTCTCTCTCTCTCACTCTGTCAGGGACCCTGTTAAAGAGGGAGTCTCTCTCTCTCTGTCTCTCTCTCTGTCAGGGACCCCGTTAAAGAGAGAGTCTCTCTCTCCGTCAGGGACCCCTATTAAAGAGGCAGACTCTCTCTCTCTCTCTCTCTCCCTCTCTCTCTCTGTCAGGAACCTTGTTAAAGGGAGAGTCTCTCTCTCTCTCTCTCTCTCTCTCTCTCTGTCAGGGACCTTGTTAAAGAGAGAGTCTCTCTCTGTCAGTGACCTTGTTAAAGAGGGAGTCTCTCTCTCTCTCTCTCTCTCTGTCAGGGACCCTGTTAAATGGGAGTCTCTCTCTCTCTCTCTCTCTCTCTCTCTCTGTCAGGGAACTTGTTAAAAAGGGAGTCTCTCTCTCTCTCCCTCTCTCTCTCTGTCAGTGACCTTGTTAAAGAGGGAGTCTCTCTCTCTCTCTCTCTCTCTGTCAGGGACCCTGTTAAATGGGAGTCTCTCTCTCTCTCTCTCTCTCTCTCTCTCTGTCAGGGAACTTGTTAAAAAGGGAGTATCTCTCTATCTCTCTCTCTCTCTCTGTCAGGGACCCTGTTAAAGAGGGAGTCTCTATCTCTCTCTCTTTCTGTCAGGGACCCTGTTAAAGAGTGAGTCTCTCTCTGTGTCAGGGACCCTTATTAAAGAGGGAGTATCTCTTTCTCTCTCTCTCTCTCTGTCAGTGACCTTGTTAAAGAGGGAGTCTCTCTCTCTCGCTGTCAGGGACCCCTATTAAAGAGGGAGCCTCTCTCTCTCTCTCTCCCTCTCTCTCTCTGTCAGGGACCCTGTTAAAGAGAGAGTCTCTCTCTGTGTCAGGGACCCTTATTAAAGAGGGAGTCTCTCCCTCTCTCTCTCTCTCTCCCTCTCTCTCTCTGTCAGGGACCTTGTTAAAGAGGGAGTCTCTCTCTCTCTCTCTCTCGCTGTCAGGGACCCTGTAGAAGAGGGAGTCTCTCTCTCTGTCAGGGACCCCTATTAAAGAGGTAGACTCTCTCTCTCTCTCTCTCTCCCTCTCTCTCTCTGTCAGGAACCTTGTTAAAGAGAGAGTCTCTCTCTCTCTCTCTCTATCTGTCAGGGACCCTGTTAAAGAGGGAGTCTCTCTCTGTGTCAGGGACCCTTTTTAAAGAGGGAGTCTCTATCTCTCTGTCTCTCTCTCTGTCAGGGACCCTGTTAAATGGGAGTCTCTCTCTCTCTCTCTCTCTCTCTCTCTGTCAGGGAACTTGTTAAAGAGGGAGTCTCTCTCTCTCTCCCTCTCTCTCTCTGTGAGGGACCCTGTTAAAAGGGAGTCTCTCAATCTCACTCTCTCTCCCTCAATCTCTCTGTCAGGGACCTTGTTAAAAAGGGAGACTCTCTCTATCTCTCTCTCTCTCTCTGTGAGGGACCCTGTTAAAGAGGGAGTCTCTATCTCTCTCTCTCTCTGTCAGGGACCCTGTTAAAGAGTGAGTCTCTCTCTCTCTCTCCCTCGGTCAGGGACCCTGTTAAAGAGGGAGTCTCTCTCTCTCTCTCTCTCTGTGTCAGGGACCAATATTAAAGAGGGAGTTTCTCTCTCTCTCTCTCTCTCTCAGTCAGGGACCCTGTTAAAGACAGAGTCTCTCCCTCTCTCTCTCTCTCTCTCCCTCTCTCTCTCTGTCAGGGACCTTGTTAAAGAGGGAGTCTCTCTCTCTCTCTCACTCTGTCAGGGACCCTGTTAAAGAGGGAGTCTCTCTCTCTCTGTCTCTCTCTCTGTCAGGGACCCCGTTAAAGAGAGAGTCTCTCTCTCCGTCAGGGACCCCTATTAAAGAGGCAGACTCTCTCTCTCTCTCTCTCTCCCTCTCTCTCTCTGTCAGGAACCTTGTTAAAGGGAGAGTCTCTCTCTCTCTCTCTCTCTCTCTCTCTCTGTCAGGGACCTTGTTAAAGAGAGAGTCTCTCTCTGTCAGGGACCCCTATTAAAGAGGGAGTCTCTCCCTCTCTCTCTGTCAGGGACCTTGTTAAAGAGAGAGTCTCTCTCTGTGTCAGGGACCCCTATTAAAGAGGGAGTCTCTCCCTCTCTCTCTGTGTCAGGGAACTTGTTAAAGAGGGAGTCTCTCCCTCTCTCTCTCTCCCTCTCTCTCTCTGCCAGGGACCTTGTTAAAGAGAGAGTCTCTCTCTGTGTCAGGGACCCTTATTAAAGAGGGAGTCTCTCTCTCTCTCTCTCTCTCTCTGTCAGGAACCCTTTTAAAGAGAGAGTCTCTCTGTGTCAGGGACCCTTATTAAAGAGGGAGTCTCTCTCTCTCTATCTCTCTCTCTGTCAGGGACCCTGTTAAAGAGGGAGTCTCTCTCTCTCTCTCAGTCAGGGACCCTGTTAAAGAGGGAGTCTCTCCATCTCTCTCTCTCTCTCCCTCTCTCTCTCTGTCAGGGACCTTGTTAAAGAGGGAGTCTCTCTCTCTCTCTCACTCTGTCAGGGACCCTGTTAAAGAGGGAGTCTCTCTCTCTCTGTCTCTCTCTCTGTCAGGGACCCCGTTAAAGAGAGAGTCTCTCTCTCTGTCAGGGACCCCTATTAAAGAGGTAGACTCTCTCTCTCTCTCTCTCTCTCCCTCTCTCTCTCTGTCAGGAACCTTGTTAAAGGGAGAGTCTCTCTCTCTCTCCCTCTCTCTCTCTCTGTCAGGGACCTTGTTAAAGGGAGAGTCTCTCTCTCTCTCTCTCTCTCTCTCTCTGTCAGGGACCTTGTTAAAGAGAGAGTCTCTCTCTGTGTCAGGGACCCCTATTAAAGAGGGAGTCTCTCCCTCTCTCTCTGTCAGGGACCTTGTTAAAGAGGGAGTCTCTCTCTGTGTCAGGGACCCCTATTAAAGAGGGAGTCTCTCCCTCTCTCTCTGTCAGGGACCTTGTTAAAGAGGGAGTCTCTCCCTCTCTCTCTCTCCCTCTCTCTCTCTGCCAGGGACCTTGTTAAAGAGAGAGTCTCTCTCTGTGTCAGGGACCCTTATTAAAGAGGGAGTCTCTCTCTCTCTCTCTCTCTCTCTGTCAGGAACCATTTTAAAGAGAGAGTCTCTCTGTGTCAGGGACCCTTATTAAAGAGGGAGTCTCTCTCTCTCTATCTCTCTCTCTGTCAGGGACCCTGTTAAAGAGGGAGTCTCTCTCTCTCTCTCACTCTTTCTCTGTCAGGGACCCTGTTAAAGAGAGAGTCTCCCTCTGTGTCAGGGACCCTTATTAAAGAGGGAGTCTCTCTCTCTCTCTCTCTCTCTCTGTCAGCGACATTGTTAAAGAGGGAGTCTCTCTCTCTCTCAATCATTCTCTGTCAGGGACCCTGTTAAAGAGGGAGTCTCTCTCTCTCTCTCTCTCTCTGTCAGGGAACTTGTTAAAGAGGGAGTCTCTCTCTCTCTCCCTCTCTCTCTCTGTCAGGGACCCTGTTAAAAGGGAGTCTCTCAATCTCACTCTCTCTCCCTCACTCTCTCTGTCAGGGACCTTGTTAAAAAGGGAGATTCTCTCTATCTCTCTCTCTCTCTCTGTCAGGGACCCTGTTAAAGAGGGAGTCTCTATCTCTCTCTCTCTCTCTGTCAGGGACCCTGTTAAAGAGGGAGTCTCTCTCTCTCTCTCCCTCGGTCAGGGACCCTGTTAAAGAGGGAATCTCTCGCTCTCTCTCTCTCTGTGTCAGGGACCAATATTAAAGAGGGAGTTTCTCTCTCTCTCTCTCTCTCTCAGTCAGGGACCCTGTTAAAGAGGGAGTCTCTCCCTCTCTCTCTCTCTCTCCCTCTCTCTCTCAGTCAGGGACCTTGTTAAGGAGGGAGTCTCTCTCTCTCTCTCACTCTGTCAGGGACCCTGTTAAAGAGGGAGTCTCTCTCTCTCTGTCTCTCTCTCTGTCAGGGACCCCGTTAAAGAGAGAGTCTCTCTCTCTGTCAGGGGCCCCTATTAAAGAGGTAGACTCTCTCTCTCTCTCTCTCTCCCTCTCTCTCTCTGTCAGGAACCTTGTTAAAGGGAGAGTCTCTCTCTCTCTCTCTCTCTCTCTCTCTCTGTCAGGGACCTTGTTAAAGAGAGAGTCTCTCTCTGTGTCAGGGACCCCTATTAAAGAGGGAGTCTCTCCCTCTCTCTCTGTCAGGGACCTTGTTAAAGAGGGAGTCTCTCTCTGTGTCAGGGACCCCTATTAAAGAGGGAGTCTCTCCCTCTCTCTCTGTGTCAGGGACCTGTTTAAAGAGGGAGTCTCTCCCTCTCTCTCTCTCCCTCTCTCTCTCTGCCAGGGACCTTGTTAAAGAGAGAGTCTCTCTCTGTGTCAGGGACCCTTATTAAAGAGGGAGTCTCTCTCTCTCTCTCTCTCTCTCTCTGTCAGGAACCCTTTTAAAGAGAGAGTCTCTCTGTGTCAGGGACCCTTATTAAAGAGGGAGTCTCTCTCTCTCTATCTCTCTCTCTGTCAGGGACCCTGTTAAAGAGGGAGTCTCTCTCTCTCTCTCACTCTTTCTCTGTCAGGGACCCTGTTAAAGAGAGAGTCTCCCTCTGTGTCAGGGACCCTTATTAAAGAGGGAGTCTGTCAGCGACATTGTTAAAGAGGGTGTCTCTCTCTCTCTCTCAACCATTCTCTGTCAGGGACCGTGTTAAATGGGAGTCTCTCTCTCTCTCTCTCCCTCTCTCTCTCTGTCAGGGACCCTGTTAAAAGGGAGTCTCTCAATCTCACTCTCTCTCCCTCACTCTCTCTGTCAGGGACCTTGTTAAAAAGGGAGACTCTCTCTATCTCTCTCTCTCTCTCGGTCAGGGACCCTGTTAAAGAGTGAGTCTCTCTCTGTGTCAGGGACCCTTATTAAAGAGGGAGTATCTCTTTCTCTCTCTCTCTCTCTGTCAGTGACCTTGTTAAAGAGGGAGTCTCTCTCTCTCGCTGTCAGGGACCCCTATTAAAGAGGGAGCCTCTCTCTCTCTCTCTCTCTCTCCCTCTCTCTCTCTGTCAGGGACCCTGTTAAAGAGAGAGTCTCTCTCTGTGTCAGGGACCCTTATTAAAGAGGGAGTCTCTCCCTCTCTCTCTGTCAGGGACCTTGTTAAAGAGAGAGTCTCTCTCTGTGTCAGGGACCCCTATTAAAGAGGGAGTCTCTCCCTCTCTCTCTGTGTCAGGGAACTTGTTAAAGAGGGAGTCTCTCCCTCTCTCTCTCTCCCTCTCTCTCTCTGCCAGGGACCTTGTTAAAGAGAGAGTCTCTCTCTGTGTCAGGGACCCTTATTAAAGAGGGAGTCTCTCTCTCTCTCTCTCTCTCTCTCTGTCAGGAACCCTTTTAAAGAGAGAGTCTCTCTGTGTCAGGGACCCTTATTAAAGAGGGAGTCTCTCTCTCTCTATCTCTCTCTCTGTCAGGGACCCTGTTAAAGAGGGAGTCTCTCTCTCTCTCTCTCTGTCAGGGACCCTGTTAAAGAGAGTGTCTCCCTCTGTGTCAGGGACCCTTATTAAAGAGGGAGTCTCTCTCTCTCTCTCTCTCTCTCTCTGTCAGCGACATTGTTAAAGAGGGTGTCTCTCTCTCTCTCAATCATTCTCTGTCAGGGACTTTGTTAAAGAGGGAGTCTCTCTCTCTCTCTCTCTCTCTCTCTGTCAGGGAACTTGTTAAAGAGGGAGTCTCTCTCTCTCTCCCTCTCTCTCTCTGTCAGGGACCCTGTTAAAAGGGAGTCTCTCAATCTCACTCTCTCTCCCTCACTCTCTCTGTCAGGGACCTTGTTAAAAAGGGAGACTCTCTCTATCTCTCTCTCTCTCTCTGTGAAGGACCCTGTTAAAGAGGGAGTCTCTATCTCTCTCTCTCTCTGTCAGGGACCCTGTTAAAGAGTGAGTCTCTCTCTGTGTCAGGGACCCTTATTAAAGAGGGAGTCTCTCTTTCTCTCTCTCTCTCTCTGTCAGGGACCTTGTTAAAGAGGGAGTCTCTCTCTCTCGCTGTCAGGGACCCCGTTAAAGAGAGAGTCTCTCTCTCTGTCAGGGACCCCTATTAAAGAGGGAGCCTCTCTCTCTCTCTCTCTCTCTCTCCCTCTCTCTCTCTGTCAGGGACCCTGTTAAAGAGGGAGTCTCCCTCTCTCTCTCTCTCTCTCTGTCAGGGACCCTGTTAAAGAGAGAGTCTCTGTGTCAGGGACCCTTATTAAAGAGGGAGTCTCTCTCTCTCCCTCTCTCTCTCTGTCAGGGACCTTGTTAAAGAGGGAGTCACTCTCTCTCTCTCTCTCTCTCTGTCAGGGACCCTGTTAAAGAGGGAGTCTCTCTCTGTCTCTCTCTGTGTCAGGGACCATTATTAAAGAGGGAGTCTCTCTCTCTCCCTCTCTCTCTGTCAGGGACCCTGTTAAAGAGGGAGTCTCTCTCTCTCTCTCCCTCTCTCTCTCTGTCAGGGACCTTGTAAAAGAGGGAGTCTCTCTCTCTCTCTCTCTGTCAGGGACCCTGTTAAAGAGTGAGTCTCTCTCTCTCTCTCCCTCGGTCAGGGACCCTGTTAAAGAGGGAGTCTCTCTCTCTCTCTCTCTCTGTGTCAGGGACCAATATTAAAGAGGGAGTCTCTCTCTCTCTCAGTCAGGGACCCTGTTAAAGAGGGAGTCTCTCCCTCTCTCTCTCTCTCTCCCTCTCTCTCTCTGTCAGGGACCTTGTTAAAGAGGGAGTCTCTCTCTCTCTCTCACTCTGTCAGGGACCCTGTTAAAGAGGGAGTCTCTCTCTCTCTGTCTCTCTCTCTGTCAGGGACCCCGTTAAAGAGAGAGTCTCTCTCTCTGTCAGGGACCCCTATTAAAGAGGTAGACTCTCTCTCTCTCTCTCTCTCTCCCTCTCTCTCTCTGTCAGGAACCTTGTTAAAGGGAGAGTCTCTCTCTCTCTCTCTCCCTCTCTCTCTGTCAGGGACCTTGTTAAAGGGAGAGTCTCTCTCTCTCTCTCTCTCTCTCTCTCTGTCAGGGACCTTGTTAAAGAGAGAGTCTCTCTCTGTGTCAGGGACCCCTATTAAAGAGGGAGTCTCTCCCTCTCTCTCTGTCAGGGACCTTGTTAAAGAGGGAGTCTCTCCCTCTTTCTCTCTCCCTCTCTCTCTCTGCCAGGGACCTTGTTAAAGAGAGAGTCTCTCTCTGTGTCAGGGACCCTTATTAAAGAGGGAGTCTCTCTCTCTCTCTCTCTCTCTCTCTGTCAGGAACCATTTTAAAGAGAGAGTCTCTCTGTGTCAGGGACCCTTATTAAAGAGGGAGTCTCTCTCTCTCTATCTCTCTCTCTGTCAGGGACCCTGTTAAAGAGGGAGTCTCTCTCTCTCTCTCACTCTTTCTCTGTCAGGGACCCTGTTAAAGAGAGAGTCTCCCTCTGTGTCAGGGACCCTTATTAAAGAGGGAGTCTCTCTCTCTCTCTCTCTCTCTCTCTCTCTGTCAGCGACATTGTTAAAGAGGGTGTCTCTCTCTCTCTCAATCATTCTCTGTCAGGGACCCTGTTAAAGAGAGAGTCTCTCTCTCTCTCTCTCTGTCAGGGAACTTGTTAAAGAGGGAGTCTCTCTCTCTCTCCCTCTCTCTCTCTGTCAGGGACCCTGTTAAAAGGGAGTCTCTCAATCTCACTCTCTCTCCCTCACTCTCTCTGTCAGGGACCTTGTTAAAAAGGGAGATTCTCTCTATCTCTCTCTCTCTCTCTGTCAGGGACCCTGTTAAAGAGGGAGTCTCTATCTCTCTCTCTCTCTCTGTCAGGGACCCTGTTAAAGAGGGAGTCTCTCTCTCTCTCTCCCTCGGTCAGGGACCCTGTTAAAGAGGGAGTCTCTCTCTCTTTCTCTCTCTGTGTCAGGGACCAATATTAAAGAGGGAGTTTCTCTCTCTCTCTCAGTCAGGGACCCTGTTAAAGAGGGAGTCTCTCCCTCTCTCTCTCTCTCTCCCTCTCTCTCTCAGTCAGGGACCTTGTTAAGGAGGGAGTCTCTCTCTCTCTCTCACTCTGTCAGGGACCCTGTTAAAGAGGGAGTCTCTCTCTCTCTGTCTCTCTCTCTGTCAGGGACCCCGTTAAAGAGAGAGTCTCTCTCTCTGTCAGGGACCCCTATTAAAGAGGTAGACTCTCTCTCTCTCTCTCTCTCTCTCCCTCTCTCTCTCTGTCAGGAACCTTGTTAAAGGGAGAGTCTCTCTCTCTCTCTCTCTCTCTCTCTGTCAGGGACCTTGTTAAAGAGAGAGTCTCTCTCTGTGTCAGGGACCCCTATTAAAGAGGGAGTCTCTCCCTCTCTCTCTGTCAGGGACCTTGTTAAAGAGGGAGTCTCTCTCTGTGTCAGGGACCCCTATTAAAGAGGGAGTCTCTCCCTCTCTCTCTGTCAGGGACCTTGTTAAAGAGGGAGTCTCTCTCTGTGTCAGGGACCCCTATTAAAGAGGGACTCTCTCCCTCTCTCTCTGTGTCAGGGACCTGTTTAAAGAGGGAGTCTCTCCCTCTCTCTCTCTCCCTCTCTCTCTGTCAGGAACCCTTTTAAAGAGAGAGTCTCTCTGTGTCAGGGACCCTGTTAAAGAAGGTGTCTCTCTCTCTCTCTCTCTCTCTCTCTCTCTGTCAGGGACCCTGTTAAAGAGGGAGTCTCTCTCTGTGTCAGGGACCCTTATTAAAGAGGGAGTCTCTCTCTCTCTCTCTCTCTCTCCCTCTCTCTCTCTGTCAGGGACCTTGTTAAATCGGGAGTCTCACTCTCTCTCTCTCTCTCTCTCTCTGTCAGGGACCTTGTTAAAGAGGTAGTCTCTCTCTCTCACTCTCTCTCTGTCAGTGACCCTGTTAAAGAGAGAGTCTCTCTCTGTGTCAGGGACCCTTATTAAAGAGGGAGTCTCTCTCTCTCCCTCTCTCTCTGTCAGGGACCTTGTTAAAGAGGGAGTCTCTCTCTCTCTCTCTCTGTCAGTGACCCTGTTAAAGAGGGAGTCTCTCTCTCTCCCTCTCTCTCTCTCTGTGTCATTGACCCTTATTAAAGAGGGAGTCTCTCGCTCTCTCTCTCTCTCTGTCAGGGACCCTGTTAAAGAGGGAGTCTCTCCCTCTATCTCTCTGTCAGTGACCTTTTTAAAGAGGGAGTCTCTCTCTCTCTCTCTCTGTCAGGGATCCTGTTAAAGAGGGAGTCTCTCTCTCTCCCTCTCTCTCTCTGGGTGTCATTGACCCTTATTAAAGAGGGAGTCTCTCTCCCTCTCTCTCTGTCAGGGACCATGTTAAAGAGGGTGTCTCTCTCTCTCTCTCTGTCAGGGACCCTGTTAAAGAGGGAGTCTCTCCCTCTCTCTCTCTGTCAGTGACCTTGTTAAAGAGGGAGTCTCTCTCTCTGTCTCTCTCTCTGTCAGGGACCCTGTTAAAGAGGGAGTCTCTCTCTCTCCCTCTCTCTCTCTCTGTGTCATTGACCCTTATTAAAGAGGGAGTCTTTCTCTCTCTCTCTCTCTCTGTCAGGGACCCTGTTAAATAAGGTCTCTCTCTCTCTCTCTCTCTCTATCTCTGTCAGGGACCCTGTTAAAGAGTCTCTCTCTGTGTCAGGGACCCTTATTAAAGAGGGAGTCTCTCTCTCTCTCTTTCTCCCTCTCTCTCTCTGTCAGGGACCTAGTTAAAGAGGGAGTCTCTCTCTCTCTCTCCCTCTGTCAGGGACCCTGTTAAGGAGGGAGTCTCTCTCTCTCTCTCTTTGTCAGGGACCCTTATTAAAGAGGGAGTCTCTCTCTCTCTCTCTCTGTCGCTCTCTCAGTCAGGGACCCTTTTAAAGAGGGAGTCTCTCTCTCTCTCTCTCTCTCTCTCTCTGTCAGGGACCCTGTTAAAGAGGGAGTCTCTCTCTGTGTCAGGGACCCTTATTAAAGAGGGAGTCTCTCTCTCTCTTTCCCTCTCTTCTCTGTCAGAGACCTTGTTAAAAAGGGAGTCTCTCTCTCTCTCTCTTCTCTCTCTCTCTTTCTCTGTCATGGACCCTGTTAAAGAGGGAGTCTCTCTCTCTCTCCCTCTCTCTCTCTGTCAGGGACCCTGTTAAAGAGGGAGTCTCTCTCTGTGTCAGGGACCCTTATTAAAGAGGGAGTCTCTCTCTCTCTCTCTCTCTCTCCCTCTCTCTCTCTGTCAGGGACCTTGTTAAATAGGGAGTCTCACTCTCTCTCTCTCTCTCTCTCTCTGTCAGGGACCTTGTTAAAGAGGTAGTCTCTCTCTCTCACTCTCTCTCTGTCAGTGACCCTGTTAAAGAGAGAGTCTCTCTCTGTGTCAGGGACCCTTATTAAAGAGGGAGTCTCTCTCTCTCCTCTCTCTCTCTGTCATGGACCTTGTTAAAGAGGGAGTCTCTCACTCTCTCTCTGTCAGGGACCCTGTTAAAGAGGCAGTCTCTCCCTCTCTCTCTCTGTCAGTGACCTTGTTAAAGAGGGAGTCTCTCTCTCTCTCTCTCTCTCTGTCAGGGACCCTGTTTAAGAGGGAGTCTCTCTCTCTCCCTCTCTCTCTCTCTGTGTCATTGACCCTTATTAAAGAGGGAGTCTCTCTCTCTCTCTCTCTCTGTCAGGGACCCTGTTAAAGAGGGAGTCTCTCCCTCTCTCTCTCTGTCAGTGACCTTGTTAAAGAGGGAGTCTCTCTCTCTCTCTCTCTCTCTGTCAGGGACCCTGTTAAAGAGGGAGTCTCTCTCTCTCCCTCTCTCTCTCTCTGTGTCATTGACCATTATTAAAGAGGGAGTCTCTCTCTCTCTCTCTCTCTGTCAGGGACCCTGTTAAAGAGGGAGTCTCTCTCTGTGTCAGGGACCCTTATTAAAGAGGGAGTCTCTCTCTCTCTCTCTCTCTCTCCCTCTCTCTCTCTGTCAGGGACCTTGTTAAATAGGGAGTCTCACTCTCTCTCTCTCTCTCTCTCTCTCTGTCAGGGACCTTGTTAAAGAGTTAGTCTCTCTCTCTCACTCTCTCTCTGTCAGTGACCCTGTTAAAGAGAGAGTCTCTCTCTGTGTCAGGGACCCTTATTAAAGAGGGAGTCTCTCTCTCTCCCTCTCTCTCTGTCAGGGACCTTGTTAAAGAGGGAGTCTCTCTCTCTCTCTCTGTCAGTGACCCTGTTAAAGAGGGAGTCTCTCTCTCTCCCTCTCTCTCTCTCTGTGTCATTGACCCTTATTAAAGAGGGAGTCTCTCTCTCTCTCTCTCTGTCAGGGACCCTGTTAAAGAGGGAGTCTCTCCCTCTATCTCTCTGTCAGTGACCTTTTTAAAGATGGAGTCTCTCTCTCTCTCTCTCTCTGTCAGGGATCCTGTTAAAGAGGGAGTCTCTCTCTCTCCCTCTCTCTCTCTGGGTGTCATTGACCCTTATTAAAGAGGGAGTCTCTCTCCCTCTCTCTCTGTCAGGGACCTTGTTAAAGAGGGTGTCTCTCTCTCTCTCTCTGTCAGGGACCCTGTTAAAGAGGGAGTCTCTCCCTCTCTCTCTCTGTCAGTGACCTTGTTAAAGATGGAGTCTCTCTCTCTCCTCTCTCTCTCTGTCATGGACCTTGTTAAAGAGGGAGTCTCTCTCTGTGTCAGGGACCCTTATTAAAGAGGGAGTCTCTCTCTCTCTCTCTCTCTCTCCCTCTCTCTCTCTGTCAGGGACCTTGTTAAATAGGGAGTCTCACTCTCTCTCTCTCTCTCTCTCTCTGTCAGGGACCTTGTTAAAGAGGTAGTCTCTCTCTCTCACTCTCTCTCTGTCAGTGACCCTGTTAAAGAGAGAGTCTCTCTCTGTGTCAGGGACCCTTATTAAAGAGGGAGTCTCTCTCTCTCCTCTCTCTCTCTGTCATGGACCTTGTTAAAGAGGGAGTCTCTCACTCTCTCTCTGTCAGGGACCCTGTTAAAGAGGCAGTCTCTCCCTCTCTCTCTCTGTCAGTGACCTTGTTAAAGAGGGAGTCTCTCTCTCTCTCTCTCTCTCTGTCAGGGACCCTGTTTAAGAGGGAGTCTCTCTCTCTCCCTCTCTCTCTCTCTGTGTCATTGACCCTTATTAAAGAGGGAGTCTCTCTCTCTCTCTCTCTCTGTCAGGGACCCTGTTAAAGAGGGAGTCTCTCCCTCTCTCTCTCTGTCAGTGACCTTGTTAAAGAGGGAGTCTCTCTCTCTCTCTCTCTCTCTGTCAGGGACCCTGTTAAAGAGGGAGTCTCTCTCTCTCCCTCTCTCTCTCTCTGTGTCATTGACCATTATTAAAGAGGGAGTCTCTCTCTCTCTCTCTCTCTGTCAGGGACCCTGTTAAAGAGGGAGTCTCTCTCTGTGTCAGGGACCCTTATTAAAGAGGGAGTCTCTCTCTCTCTCTCTCTCTCTCCCTCTCTCTCTCTGTCAGGGACCTTGTTAAATAGGGAGTCTCACTCTCTCTCTCTCTCTCTCTCTCTCTGTCAGGGACCTTGTTAAAGAGTTAGTCTCTCTCTCTCACTCTCTCTCTGTCAGTGACCCTGTTAAAGAGAGAGTCTCTCTCTGTGTCAGGGACCCTTATTAAAGAGGGAGTCTCTCTCTCTCCCTCTCTCTCTGTCAGGGACCTTGTTAAAGAGGGAGTCTCTCTCTCTCTCTCTGTCAGTGACCCTGTTAAAGAGGGAGTCTCTCTCTCTCCCTCTCTCTCTCTCTGTGTCATTGACCCTTATTAAAGAGGGAGTCTCTCTCTCTCTCTCTCTGTCAGGGACCCTGTTAAAGAGGGAGTCTCTCCCTCTATCTCTCTGTCAGTGACCTTTTTAAAGATGGAGTCTCTCTCTCTCTCTCTCTCTGTCAGGGATCCTGTTAAAGAGGGAGTCTCTCTCTCTCCCTCTCTCTCTCTGGGTGTCATTGACCCTTATTAAAGAGGGAGTCTCTCTCCCTCTCTCTCTGTCAGGGACCTTGTTAAAGAGGGTGTCTCTCTCTCTCTCTCTCTCTCTGTCAGGGACCCTGTTAAAGAGGGAGTCTCTCTCTGTGTCAGGGACCCTTATTAAAGAGGGAGTCTCTCTCTCTCTCTCTCTGTCAGGGACCCTGTTAAAGAGGGAGTCTCTCCCTCTATCTCTCTGTCAGTGACCTTTTTAAAGATGGAGTCTCTCTCTCTCTCTCTCTCTGTCAGGGATCCTGTTAAAGAGGGAGTCTCTCTCTCTCCCTCTCTCTCTCTGGGTGTCATTGACCCTTATTAAAGAGGGAGTCTCTCTCCCTCTCTCTCTGTCAGGGACCTTGTTAAAGAGGGTGTCTCTCTCTCTCTCTCTGTCAGGGACCCTGTTAAAGAGGGAGTCTCTCCCTCTCTCTCTCTGTCAGTGACCTTGTTAAAGAGGGAGTCTCTCTCTCTCTCTCTCTCTCTGTCAGGGACCCTGTTAAAGAGGGAGTCTCTCTCTCTCCCTCTCTCTCTCTCTGTGTCATTGACCATTATTAAAGAGGGAGTCTCTCTCTCTCTCTCTCTCTGTCAGGGACCCTGTTAAAGAGGGAGTCTCTCTCTGTGTCAGGGACCCTTATTAAAGAGGGAGTCTCTCTCTCTCTCTCTCTCTCTCCCTCTCTCTCTCTGTCAGGGACCTTGTTAAATAGGGAGTCTCACTCTCTCTCTCTCTCTCTCTCTCTCTGTCAGGGACCTTGTTAAAGAGTTAGTCTCTCTCTCTCACTCTCTCTCTGTCAGTGACCCTGTTAAAGAGAGAGTCTCTCTCTGTGTCAGGGACCCTTATTAAATAGGGAGTCTCTCTCTCTCTCTCTCCCTCTCTGTCTCTGTCAGGGACCTTGTTAAAGAGGGAGTCTCTCTCTCTCCCTCCCTCTGTCAGGGACCCTGTTAAGGAGGGAGTCTCTCTCTCTCTCTCTCTCGCTGTCAGGGACCCTTATTAAAGAGGGAGTCTCTCTCTCTCTCTCTGTCTCTCTCTCAGTCAGGGACCCTTTTAAAGAGGGAGTTTCTCTCTCTCTCTCTCTCTCTCTCTCTGTCAGGGTCCCTGTTAAAGAGGGAGTCTCTCTCTGTGTCAGGGACCCTTATTAAAGAGGGAGTCTCTCTCTCTCTCTTTCCCTCTCTTCTCTGTCAGAGACCTTGTTAAAAAGGGAGTCTCTCTCTCTCTCTCTCTCTCTCTGTCAGGGACCTTGTTAAAGAGGGAGTCTCTCTCTCTCTCTCTCTCTCTGTCAGGGACCTTCTTAAAGAGGGGGTGTCTCTCTGTGTCAGGGACCCCTATTAAAGAGGGAGTCTCTCTCTCTCTCTATCTCTCCCTCTCTCTCTCTGTCAGGGACCTTGTTAAAGAGGGAGTCTCTCTCTCTCTCTCTCTGTCAGGGATCTTGTTAAAGAGGGAGTCTCTCTCTCTCTCTCTGTCAGGGACCCTGTTAAAGAGGGAGTCTCTCCCTCTCTCTCTCTGTCAGTGACCTTGTTAAAGAGGGAGTCTCTCTCTCTCTCTCTCTCTCTCTCTGTCAGGGACCCTGTTAAAGAGGGAGTCTCTGTCTCTCCCTCTCTCTCTCTCTGTGTCATTGTCCCTTATTAAAGAGGGAGTCTCTCTCTCTCTCTCTCTCTGTCAGGGACCCTGTTAAAGAGAGAGTCTCTCTGTGTCAGGGAGCCTTATTAAAGAGGGAGTCTCTCTCTCTCTCTCTCTCCCTCTCTCTCTCTGTCAGGGACCTTGTTAAAGAGGGAGTCTCTCTCTCTCCCTCCCTCTGTCAGAGACCCTGTTAAGGAGGGAGTCTCTCTCTCTCTCTCTCTCTGTCAGGGACCCTTATTAAAGAGGGAGTCTCTCTCTCTCTCTCTCTGTCAGGGACCCTGTTAAAGAGGGAGTCTCTCTCTGTGTCAGGGACCCTTATTAAAGAGGGAGTCTCTCTCTCTCTCTCCCTCTCTTCTCTGTCAGAGACCTTGTTAAAAAGGGAGTCTCTCTCTCTCTCTCTCTCTCTGTCAGGGACCTTGTTAAAGAGGGAGTCTCTCTCTCTCTCTCTCTCTCTCTCTCTCTGTCAGGGATCTTGTTAAAGAGGGAGTCTCTCTCTCTCTCTCTCTCTCTCTCTCTCGCTCTGTCAGGAACCATGTTAAAGAGAGAGTCTCTCTCTGTGTCAGGGACCCTTATTAAAGAGGGATTCTCTCTCTCTCTCCCTCTCTCTCTGTCAGGGACCTTGTTAAAGAGGGTGTCTCTCTCTCTCTCTCTCTCTCTCTGTCAGGAACCCTGTTAAAGAGAGAGTCTCTCTCTGTGTCAGGGACCCTTATTAAAGAGGGAGTCTCTCTCTCTCTCTCTCTCTCTGTCAGGGACCTTGTTAAAGAGGGAGTCTCTCTCTCTCTCTCTCTCTCTGTCAGGAACCCTGTTAAAGAGAGAGTTTCTCTCTGTGTCAGGGACCCTTATTAAAGAGGGAATCTCTCTCTCTCTCTCTCTCTCTCTGTCAGGGACCTTGTTAAATAAGGTGTCTCTCTCTCTCTCTCACTCCTTCTCTGTCAGGGATCCTGTTAAATAGAAAGTCTCTCTCTCTCTCTCTGACAGGGAGCCTGTTAAAGAGAGAGTCTCTCTCTGTGTCAGGGACCCTTATTAAAGAGGGAGTCTCTCTCTCTCTCTCTCTCTCTGTCAGGGACCTTGTTAAAGAGGGAGTCTCTCTCTCTCTCTCTCTCTCTGTCAGGGACCTTGTTAAAGAAGGAGTCTCTCTCTGTGTCAGGGACCCCTATTAAAGAGGGAGTCTCTCTCTCTCTCTATCTCTCCCTCTCTCTCTCTGTCAGGGACCTTGTTAAAGAGGGAGTCTCTCTCTCTCTCTCTCTCTGTCAGGGATCTTGTTAAAGAGGGAGTCTCTCTCTCTCTCTCTGTCAGGGAACCTGTTAAGGAGGGATTCTCTCCCTCTCTCTCTCTGTCAGTGACCTTGTTAAAGAGGGAGTCTCTCTCTCTCTCTCTCTCTCTCTCTGTCAGGGACCCTGTTAAAGAGGGAGTCTCTCTCTCTCCCTCTCTCGCTCTCTCTCTGTCAGGGACCTGGTTAAAGAGAGAGTCTCTCTCTGTGTCAGGGACCCTTATTAAAGAGCGAGTCTCTCTCTCTCCTTCTCTCTCTCTGTCAGGTACCTTGTTAAAGAGAGAGTCTCTCTCTCTCTCTGTCTCTCTTTCTGTCAGGGACCTTGTTAAAGAGAGAGTCTCTCTCTGTGTCAGGGACCCCTATTAAAGAAGGAGTCTCTCTCTCTCTCTCTCTCTCTCTCTCTCACTCTGTCAGGGACCCTCTTAAAGAGGGAGTCTCTCTCTCTCTCTCTGTGTGTCAGGGACCCTTATTAAAGAGGGAGTCTCTATCTCTCTCTCTCTCTCTGTCAGGGACCCTGTTAAAGAGGGAGTATCTCTCTCTCTCTCTCCCTCTGTCCGGGACCCTGTTAAAGAGGGAGTCTCTCTCTCTCTCTCTGTTTCAGGGAACCTTATTAAAGAGGGAGTCTCTCGCTCTCTCTCTCTCTCTGTCAGGGACCCTGTTAAAGAGGGAGTCTCTCCCTCTCTCTCTCTCTCTCTCCCTCTCTCTGTCAGGGACCTTGTTAAAGAGGGAGTCTCTCTCTCTCTCTCTCTCTCTCTCCCTCTCTCTCTCTGTCAGGGACCTTGTTAAAGAGGATGTCCCTCTCTCTCTCTCCCTCTCTCTCTCTCTCTCTCTCTCTGTCAGGGACCTTGTTAAAGAGAGAGTCCCTCTCTGTGTCAGGGACCCCTATTAAAGAGGGAGTCTCTCACTCTCTCTCTCTCTGTGTCAGGGATCTTGTTAAAGAGGGAGTCTCTCTCTCTCTCTCTCTCTCTCTCTCTCTCGCTCTGTCAGGAACCATGTTAAAGAGAGAGTCTCTCTCTGTGTCAGGGACCCTTATTAAAGAGGGAGTCTCTCTCTCTCTCCCTCTCTCTCTGTCAGGGACCTTGTTAAAGAGGTAGTCTCTCTCTCTCTCTCTCTCTCTCTCTCTGTCAGGAACCCTGTTAAAGAGAGAGTCTCTCTCTGTGTCAGGGACCCTTATTAAAGAGGGAATCTCTCTCTCTCTCTCTCTCTCTGTCAGGGACCTTGTTAAAGAGGGTGTCTCCCTCTCTCTCTCACTCCTTCTCTGTCAGGGATCCTGTTAAATAGAAAGTCTCTCTCTCTCTCTCTGTCAGGGAGCCTGTTAAAGAGAGAGTCTCTCTCTGTGTCAGGGACCCTTATTAAAGAGGGAGTCTCTCTCTCTCCCTCTCTCTCTGTCAGGGACCTTGTTAAAGAGGGAGTCTCTCTCTCTCTCTGTCAGTGACCCTGTTAAAGAGGGAGTCTCTCTCTCTCCCTCTCTCTCTCTCTGTGTCTTTGACCCTTATTAAAGAGGGAGTCTCTCTCTCTCTCTCTCTCTCTGTCAGGGACCCTGTTAAAGAGGGAGTCTCTCCCTCTCTCTCTCTGTCAGTGACCTTTTTAAAGAGGGAGTCTCTCTCTCTCTCTCTCTGTCAGGGATCCTGTTAAAGAGGGAGTCTCTCTCTCTCCCTCTCTCTCTCTGGGTGTCATTGACCCTTATTAAAGAGGGAGTCTCTCTCCCTCTCTCTCTGTCAGGGACCTTGTTAAAGAGGGTGTCTCTCTCTCTCTCTCTGTCAGGGACCCTGTTAAAGAGGGACTCTCTCCCTCTCTCTCTCTGTCAGTGACCTTGTTAAAGAGGGAGTCTCTCTCTCCCTCTCTCTCTCTGTCAGTGACCTTGTTAAAGAGGGAGTCTCTCTCTCTCTCTCTCTCTCTGTCAGGGACCCTGTTAAAGAGGGAGTCTCTCTCTCTCCCACTCTCTCTCTCTGTGTCATTGACCCTTATTAAAGAGGGAGTCTTTCTCTCTCTCTCTCTCTCTGTCAGGGACCCTGTTAAATAAGGTCTCTCTCTCTCTCTCTCTCTCTCTCTCTATCTCTGTCAGGGACCCTGTTAAAGAGTCTCTCTCTGTGTCAGGGACCCTTATTAAAGAGGGAGTCTCTCTCTCTCTCTCTCTCTTCTCTGTCAGGGACCTAGTTAAAGAGGGAGTCTCTCTCTCTCTCTCTCTCTGTCAGGGACCTTGTTAAAGAGGGAGTCTCTCTCTCTCTCTCTCTCTCTCTCTGTCAGGGACCTTCTTAAAGAGGGAGTCTCTCTCTGTGTCAGGGACCCTTATTAAAGAGGGAGTCTCTCTCTCTCTCTATCTCTCCCTCTCTCTCTCTGTCAGGGACCTTGTTAAAGAGGGAGTCTCTCTCTCTCTCACTCTCTGTCAGGGATCTTGTTAAAGAGGGAGTCTCTCTCTCTCTCTCTCTGTCAGGGACCCTGTTAAAGAGGGAGTCTCTCCCTCTCTCTCTCTGTCAGTGACCTTGTTAAAGAGGGAGTCTCTCTCTCTCTCTCTCTCTCTGTCAGGGACCCTGTTAAAGAGGGAGTCTCTCTCTCTCCCTCTCTCTCTCTCTGTGTCATTGTCCCTTATTAAAGAGGGAATCTCTCTCTCTCTCTCTCTGTCAGGGACCCTGTTAAAGAGGGAGTCTCTCTCTCTCTCTCTCTCTGTCAGGGACCCTGTTAAAGAAAGTGTCTCTCTCTCTCTCTCTCTATCTCTGTCAGGGACCCTGTTAAAGAGAGAGTCTCTCTCTGTGTCAGGGAGCCTTATTAAAGAGGGAGTCTCTCTCTCTCTCTCTCTCCCTCTCTGTCTCTGTCAGGGACCTTGTTAAAGAGGGAGTCTCTCTCTCTCCCTCCCTCTGTCAGGGACCCTGTTAAGGAGGGAGTCTCTCTCTCTCTCTCTCTCTGTCAGGGACCCTTATTAAAGAGGGAGTTTCTCTCTCTCTCTCTGTCTCTCTCTCAGTCAGGGACCCTTTTAAAGAGGGAGTCTCTCTCTCTCTCTCTCTCTCTCTCTCTCTGTCAGGGACCCTGTTAAAGAGGGAGTCTCTCTCTCTCCCTCTCTCTCTCTCTGTGTCTTTGACCCTTATTAAAGAGGGAGTCTCTCTCTCTCTCTCTCTCTCTGTCAGGGACCCTGTTAAAGAGGGAGTCTCTCCCTCTCTCTCTCTGTCAGTGACCTTTTTAAAGAGGGAGTCTCTCTCTCTCTCTCTCTGTCAGGGATCCTGTTAAAGAGGGAGTCTCTCTCTCTCCCTCTCTCTCTCTGGGTGTCATTGACCCTTATTAAAGAGGGAGTCTCTCTCCCTCTCTCTCTGTCAGGGACCTTGTTAAAGAGGGTGTCTCTCTCTCTCTCTCTGTCAGGGACCCTGTTAAAGAGGGACTCTCTCCCTCTCTCTCACTGTCAGTGACCTTGTTAAAGAGGGAGTCTCTCTCTCTGTCTCTCTCTCTGTCAGGGACCCTGTTAAAGAGGGAGTCTCTCTCTCTCCCTCTCTCTCTCTCTGTGTCATTGACCCTTATTAAAGAGGGAGTCTTTCTCTCTCTCTCTCTCTCTGTCAGGGACCCTGTTAAATAAGGTCTCTCTCTCTCTCTCTCTCTCTCTCTATCTCTGTCAGGGACCCTGTTAAAGAGTCTCTCTCCGTGTCAGGGACCCTTATTAAAGAGGGAGTCTCTCTCTCTCTCTCTCTCTTCTCTGTCAGGGACCTAGTTAAAGAGGGAATCTCTCTCTCTCTCTCTCTCTGTCAGGGACCTTGTTAAAGAGGGAGTCTCTCTCTCTCTCTCTCTCTCTCTGTCAGGGACCTTCTTAAAGAGGGAGTCTCTCTCTGTGTCAGGGACCCCTATTAAAGAGGGAGTCTCTCTCTCTCTCTATCTCTCCCTCTCTCTCTCTGTCAGGGACCTTGTTAAAGAGGGAGTCTCTCTCTCTCTCACTCTCTGTCAGGGATCTTGTTAAAGAGGGAGTCTCTCTCTCTCTCTCTCTGTCAGGGACCCTGTTAAAGAGGGAGTCTCTCTCTCTCTCTCTCTCTCTGTCAGGGACCCTGTTAAAGAGGGAGTCTCTCTCTCTCCCTCTCTCTCTCTCTGTGTCATTGTCCCTTATTAAAGAGGGAATCTCTCTCTCTCTCTGTCAGGGACCCTGTTAAAGAGGGAGTCTCTCCCTCTCTCTCTCTCTGTCAGGGACCCTGTTAAAGAAGGTGTCTCTCTCTCTCTCTCTCTATCTCTGTCAGGGACCCTGTTAAAGAGAGAGTCTCTCTCTGTGTCAGGGAGCCTTATTAAAGAGGGAGTCTCTCTCTCTCTCTCTCTCCCTCTCTGTCTCTGTCAGGGACCTTGTTAAAGAGGGAGTCTCTCTCTCTCCCTCCCTCTGTCAGGGACCCTGTTAAGGAGGGAGTCTCTCTCTCTCTCTCTCTCTGTCAGGGACCCTTATTAAAGAGGGAGTCTCTCTCTCTCTCTCTGTCTCTCTCTCAGTCAGGGACCCTTTTAAAGAGGGAGTCTCTCTCTCTCTCTCTCTCTCTCTCTCTCTGTCAGGGACCCTGTTAAAGAGGGAGTCTCTCTCTGTGTCAGGGACCCTTATTAAAGAGGGAGTCTCTCTCTCTCTTTCCCTCTCTTCTCTGTCAGAGACCTTGTTAAAAAGGGACTCTCTCTCTCTCTCTCTCTCTCTGTCAGGGACCTTGTTAAATAGGGAGTCTCTCTCTCTCTCTCTCTCTCTGTCAGGGACCTTCTTAAAGAGGGAGTCTCTCTCTGTGTCAGGGACCCCTATTAAAGAGGGAGTCTCTCTCTCTCTCTATCTCTCCCTCTCTCTCTCTGTCAGGGACCTTGTTAAAGAGGGAGTCTCACTCTCTCTCTCTCTGTCAGGGATCTTGTTAAAGAGGGAGTCTCTCTCTCTCTCTCTGTCAGGGACCCTGTTAAGGAGGGAGTCTCTCCCTCTCTCTCTCTGTCAGGGACCTTGTTAAAGAGGGAGTCTCTCTCTCTCTCTCTCTCTCTGTCAGGGACCCTGTTTAAGAGGGAGTCTCTCTCTCTCTCTCTCTCTCTCTCTGTCAGGGACCCTGTTAAAGAGGGCGTCTCTCTCTCTCCCTCTCTCTCTCTCTGTGTCATTGTCCCTTATTAAAGAGGGAGTCTCTCTCTCTCTCTCTCTCTGTCAGGGACCCTGTTAAAGAAGGTGTCTCTCTCTCTCTCTCTATCTCTGTCAGGGACCCTGTTAAAGAGAGAGTCTCTCTCTGTGTCAGGGAGCCTTATTAAAGAGGGAGTCTCTCTCTCTCTCTCTCTCTCTCCCTCTCTCTCTCTGTCAGGGACCTTGTTAAAGAGGGAGTCTCTCTCTCTCCCTCCCTCTGTCAGAGACCCTGTTAAGGAGGGAGTCTCTCTCTCTCTCTCTCTCTGTCAGGGACCCTTATTAAAGAGGGAGTCTCTCTCTCTCTCTCTCTCTCTCTCTCTGTCAGGGACCCTGTTAAAGAGGGAGTCTCTCTCTGTGTCAGGGACCCTTATTAAAGAGGGAGTCTCTCTCTCTCTCTCCCTCTCTTCTCTGTCAGAGACCTTGTTAAAAAGGGAGTCTCTCTCTCTCTCTCTCTCTCTGTCAGGGACCTTGTTAAAGAGGGAGTCTCTCTCTCTCTCTCTCTCTCTCTCTCTCTGTCAGGGATCTTGTTAAAGAGGGAGTCTCTCTCTCTCTCTCTCTCTCTCTCTCTCTCTCTCGCTCTGTCAGGAACCATGTTAAAGAGAGAGTCTCTCTCTGTGTCAGGGACCCTTATTAAAGAGGGAGTCTCTCTCTCTCTCCCTCTCTCTCTGTCAGGGACCTTGTTAAAGAGGGTGTCTCTCTCTCTCTCTCTCTCTCTCTGTCAGGAACCCTGTTAAAGAGAGAGTCTCTCTCTGTGTCAGGGACCCTTATTAAAGAGGGAGTCTCTCTCTCTCTCTCTCTCTCTGTCAGGGACCTTGTTAAAGAGGGAGTCTCTCTCTCTCTCTCTCTCTCTGTCAGGAACCCTGTTAAAGAGAGAGTTTCTCTCTGTGTCAGGGACCCTTATTAAAGAGGGAATCTCTCTCTCTCTCTCTCTCTCTCTGTCAGGGACCTTGTTAAATAAGGTGTCTCTCTCTCTCTCTCACTCCTTCTCTGTCAGGGATCCTGTTAAATAGAAAGTCTCTCTCTCTCTCTCTGACAGGGAGCCTGTTAAAGAGAGAGTCTCTCTCTGTGTCAGGGACCCTTATTAAAGAGGGAGTCTCTCTCTCTCTCTCTCTGTCAGGGACCTTGTTAAAGAGGGAGTCTCTCTCTCTCTCTCTGTCAGGGACCCTGTTAAAGAGGGAGTCTCTCCCTCTCTCTCTCTGTCAGTGACCTTGTTAAAGAGGGAGTCTCTCTCTCTCTCTCTCTCTCTGTCAGGGACCCTGTTAAAGAGGGAGTCTCTCTCTCTCCCTCCCTCTCTCTCTGTGTCATTGACCATTATTAAAGAGGGAGTCTCTCTCTCTCTCTCTCTCTCTCTCTCTCTCTGTCAGGGACCCTGTTAAAGAGGGAGTCTCTCTCTCTCTCTGTCTCTCTCTCTGTCAGGGACCCTGTTAAAGAGGGAGTCTCTCTCTGTGTCAGGAACCCTTATTAAAGAGGGAGTCTCTCTCTCTCTTTCCCTCTCTTCTCTGTCAGAGACCTTGTTAAAAAGGGAGTCTCTCTCTCTCTCTCTCTCTCTGTCAGGGACCTTGTTAAAGAGGCAGTCTCTCTCTCTCTCTCTCTCTCCATCAGGGACCCTGTTAAAGAGGGAGTCTCTCTCTCTCTCTCTCGCTGTCAGGGATACCTGTTAAAGGGGGAGTTTCTCTCTCTCCATCAGGGACCTCTGTTAAAGAGGATGTCTCTATCTCTCTGTCAGGGACCACTGTTAAAGAGGGGGTGTCTCTCTCTCTCTCTCTCTCTGTCAGGGGCCTTGTTAAAGAGGGAGTCTCTCTCTCTCTCTCTCTGTGTCAGGGACCCCTGTTAAAGAGGGAGTCTCTCTCTCTCTCTCTCTGTCAGGGACCCTGTTAAAGAGGGAGTCTCTCCCTCTCTCTCTCTGTCAGTGACCTTGTTAAAGAGGGAGTCTCTCTCTCCCTCTCTCTCTCTGTCAGTGACCTTGTTAAAGAGGGAGTCTCTCTCTCTCTCTCTCTCTCTGTCAGGGACCCTGTTAAAGAGGGAGTCTCTCTCTGTGTCAGGGACCCTTATTAAAGAGGGAGTCTCTCTCTCTCTCTCTCTCCCTCTCTCTCTCTGTCAGGGACCTTGTTAAAGAGGGAGTCTCTCTCTCTCCCTCACTCTGTCAGAGACCCTGTTAAGGAGGGAGTCTCTCTCTCTCTCTCTCTCTGTCAGGGACCCTTATTAAAGAGGGAGTCTCTCTCTCTCTCTCTCTCTCTCTGTCAGGGACCCTGTTAAAGAGGGAGTCTCTCTCTGTGTCAGGGACCCTTATTAAAGAGGGAGTCTCTCTCTCTCTCTCCCTCTCTTCTCTGTCAGAGACCTTGTTAAAAAGGGAGTCTCTCTCTCTCTCTCTCTCTCTGTCAGGGACCTTGTTAAAGAGGGAGTCTCTCTCTCTCTCTCTCTCTCTCTCTGTCAGGGACCTTGTTAAAGAAGGAGTCTCTCTCTGTGTCAGGGACCCCTATTAAAGAGGGAGTCTCTCTCTCTCTCTATCTCTCCCTCTCTCTCTCTGTCAGGGACCTTGTTAAAGAGGGAGTCTCTCTCTCTCTCTCTCTCTCTGTCAGGGATCTTGTTAAAGAGGGAGTCTCTCTCTCTCTCTCTGTCAGGGAACCTGTTAATTTGGATTCTCTCCCTCTCTCTCTCTGTCAGTGACCTTGTTAAAGAGGGAGTCTCTCTCTCTCTCTCTCTCTCTCTGTCAGGGACCCTGTTAAAGAGGGAGTCTCTCTCTCTCCCTCTCTCTCTCTCTGTGTCAGCGACCTTTATTAAAGAGGGAGTCTCTCTCTCTCTCTCTCTCTCTCTCTGTCAGGAACCTTGTAAAAGAGGGAGTCTCTCTCTCTCTCTCTCTGTCAGGGACCCTGTTAAAGAGGGAGTCTCTCTCTCTCTCTCCCTCTGTCAGGGACCCTGTTAAAGAGGGAGTCTCTCTCTCTCTCTCTCTCTGTGTCAGGGACCATTATTAAAGAGGGAGTCTCTCTCTCTCTCTCTCTCTCTCTCAGTCTGGGACCCTGTTAAAGAGGGAGTCTCTCCCTCTCTCTCTCTCTCTCCCTCTCTCTCTCTGTCAGGGACCTTGTTAAAGAGGGAGTCTCTCTCTCTCTCTCTCACTCTGTCAGGGACCCTGTTAAAGAGGGAGTCTCTCTCTCTCTGTCTCTCTCTCTGTCAGGGACCCTGTTAAAGAGGGAGTCTCTCTCTGTGTCAGGGACCCTTATTAAAGAGGGAGTCTCTCTCTCTCTCTCTCTCTCTCTCCCTCTCTCTCTCTGTCAGGGACCTTGTTAAAGAGGGAGTCTCTCTCTCTCTCTCTCTCTCTCTGTCAGGGACCCGGTTAAAGTGAGAGTCTCTCTCTGTGTCAGGGACCCTTATTAAAGAGGGAGTCTCTCTCTCTATCTCTCTCTCTCTCTGTCAGGGACCCTGTTAAAGAGGGAGTCTCTCTCTCTCTCTCTCTCTCTCTCTCTCTGTCAGGGACCTGGTTAAAGAGAGAGTCTCTCTCTGTGTCAGGGACCCTTATTAAAGAGCGAGTCTCTCTCTCTCCTTCTCTCTCTCTGTCAGGTACCTTGTTAAAGAGAGAGTCTCTCTCTCTCTCTGTCTCTCTTTCTGTCAGGGACCTTGTTAAAGAGAGAGTCTCTCTCTGTGTCAGGGACCCCTATTAAAGAAGGAGTCTCTCTCTCTCTCTCTCTCTCTCTCTCACTCTGTCAGGGACCCTCTTAAAGAGGGAGTCTCTCTCTCTCTCTCTGTGTGTCAGGGACCCTTATTAAAGAGGGAGTCTCTATCTCTCTCTCTCTCTCTGTCAGGGACCCTGTTAAAGAGGGAGTATCTCTCTCTCTCTCTCCCTCTGTCCGGGACCCTGTTAAAGAGGGAGTCTCTCTCTCTCTCTCTCTGTTTCAGGGAACCTTATTAAAGAGGGAGTCTCTCGCTCTCTCTCTCTCTCTCTCAGTCAGGGACCCTGTTAAAGAGGGAGTCTCTCCCTCTCTCTCTCTCTCTCTCCCTCTCTCTGTCTGGGACCTTGTTAAAGAGGGAGTCTCTCTCTCTCTCTCTGTCAGGGACCCTGTTAAAGAGGGAGTCTCTCTCTGTGTCAGGGACCCTTTTTAAAGAGGGAGTCTCTCTCTCTCTCTCTCTCTCTCTCTCCCTCTCTCTCTCTGTCAGGGACCTTGTTAAAGAGGGTGTCTCTCTCTCTCTCTCCCTCTCTCTCTCTCTCTCTCTCTCTGTCAGGGACCTTGTTAAAGAGAGAGTCCCTCTCTGTGTCAGGGACCCCTATTAAAGAGGGAGTCTCTCACTCTCTCTCTCTCTGTGTCAGGGATCTTGTTAAAGAGGGAGTCTCTCTCTCTCTCTCTCTCTCTCTCTCTCTCGCTCTGTCAGGAACCATGTTAAAGAGAGAGTCTCTCTCTGTGTCAGGGACCCTTATTAAAGAGGGAGTCTCTCTCTCTCTCCCTCTCTCTCTGTAAGGGACCTTGTTAAAGAGGGTGTCTCTCTGTCAGGGACCCCTGTTAAAGAGGGAGTCTCTCTCTCTCCCTCTCTGTCAGGGATCCTGTTAAAGAAGGAGTCTCTCTCTCTCTCTCTCTCTGTCCGGGGCCTTGTTAAAGAGGGAGTCTCTCTCTCTCTCTCTCTGTGTCAGGGGCCCCTGTTAAAGAGGGAGTCTCTCCCTCTGTCATGGACCCTGTTTAAGAGGGAGTCTCTCCCCCTTTCTCTGTCAGGGACCCCTTTTTAAAGGGCGTCTCTCTCTCTCTCTCTCTCCATCAGGGACCCTGTTAAAGAGGGAGTCTCTCTCTCTCTCTCTCTGTCAGGGACACCTGTTAAAGAGGGAGTTTCTCTCTCTCCATCAGGGACCCCTGTTAAACAGGATGTCTCTATCTCTCTGTCAGGGACCACTGTTAAAGAGGGAGTCTCTCTCTCTCTCTCTCTCTCTCTCTGTCAGGGGCGTTGTTAAAGAGGGAGGCTCTCTCTCTCTCTCTCTCCATCAGGGACCATTGTTAAAGAGGGAGTGTCTCTCTCTCTCTCCCTCTCTCTCTCTGTCCGGGGCCTTGTTAAAGACGGTGTCTCTCTCTCTCACACTTTCTCTGTCAGGGACCCTGTTAAAGAGGGAGTCTCTCTCTCTCGCTCTCTGTCAGGGACCCTGTTAAAGAGGGATTCTCTCTCTCTGTCAGGGACCCTGTTAAAGAGGGAGTCTCTCCCTCTGTCAGGGACCCTGTTAAAGAGATAGTCTCTCCCCCTCTCTCTGTCAGGGACCCCTGTTAAAAGTGAATCTCTCTCTCTCTCTCTCTCTGTCAGGGACACCTGTTAAAGGGGGAGTGTCTCTCTCTCCATCAGGGACCCCTGTTAAAGAGGATGTCTCTATCTCTCCATCAGGGACCCTGTTAAAGAGGGAGTCTCTCTCTCCATCAGGGACCCCTGTTAAAGAGGGTGTCTCTCCATCAGGGACCCCTGTTAAAGGGGGAGTCTCTCTCCCTCTTTCCCACCAGGGACCCCTGTTAAAGAGGGAGTCTCTCTCTCTCTGTCTCTCTCCATCAGGGACCCCTGTTAAAGAGGGACTCTCTCTCTCTTTGTCTCTGCCAGGGATCCTATTAAGGAGGAAGTCTCTCTCTATCCTTCAGGGAACCCTGTTAAAGAGGGTGTCTCTCTATGTCAGGGACCCCTGTTAAAGAGGGATTCTCTCTCTCTCTCTCTCCCTCAGGGACACTGTTAAAGAGGGAGTCTCTCTCTCTCTCCATCAGGGACACTGTTAAAGAGGGAATCTCTCTCTCTCTCTCTCTCCCTCAGGGACACTGTTAAAGAGGGAGTCTCTCTCTCTCTCCCTCTCTTTCACCATCAGGGACCCTGTTAAAGAGGGAGTCTCTCTCTCTCTCTCTCTCTCTCTCTGTCAGGGGCCTTGTTAAAGAGGGAGTCTCTCTCTCTCTCTGTGTCAGGGACCCCTGTTAAAGAGGGAGGCTCTCCCTCTGTCAGGGACCCTGTTAAAGAGGGACTCTCTCTTTCTCTCACTCTCCATCAGGGACCCTGTTAAAGAGCGACTCTCTCTCTCTCTCTCTCTCTCTCTCAGGGACCCTGTTAAAGAGGGAGTGTCTCTCTCTCTCTCTCTCTCTCTCTCTCTCTCCATCAGGGACCCCTGTTATAGATGGATTCTCTCTCCCTCTCTTTCTCTCTCTCTCTCTCACCATTAGGGACCCCTCTTATAGACGGAGTCTCTCTCTCCCTCTCTCTCTCTCTTTCTCGCAGGGACCCTGTTAAAGTGGGACCCTCCCTCTCTCTCTTCATTAGGGACACCTCTCTAAAGAAGGAGTCTCTCTCTCTCTCTCTCTCTCAAGGACCCTGTTAAAGAGGGAGTTTCTCTTGCTCTCTCTCGCAGTCAGTAAACCCTGTTAAAGAGGGAGACTCTAATTCTCTCTCTCTCTCTCTCTGTCAGGGACCCCTGTTAAAGAGGGAGTCTCTCTCCCACTTCTCTCTCTCTATCAGGGACTCTGTTAAAGAGGGAGTCTCTCTCTCTCTCTCTCTCTCTCTCAGGGACCCTGTTAAAGAGTGAGTCTCTCTCTCTCTCTCACTCAAGGACCCTGTTAAAGAGGGAGTCTCTCTTGCTCTCTCCCGCTGTCAGTAACCCCTGTTAAAGAGGGAGACTCTAACTCTCTCTCTCTCTCTCTGTCAGGGACCCCTGTTAAAGAGGGAGTCTCTCTTTCTCTCACTCTCCATCAGGGACCCTGTTAAAGAGGGAGTCTCTCTCTCTCTCTCTCTCTCTCTCCGGGACCCTGTTATAAAGAGGGAGTCTCTCTTTCTATCTCACTCTCTCTTCAACAGGGACCTTGTTAAAGAGGGATTCTCTCTCTCTCTCTCTATCAGGGACCCTGTTAAAGAGGGAGTCGCTCTCTCTCTCTCTCTCCATCAGGGACCCTGTTAAATAGGGAGTCTCTCTCTCTCTCTCTCTCTCTCTCTCAGGGACCCTGTTAAAGAGGGAGTCTCTCTCTCTCTCTCTCCATCAGGGACCCTGTTAAAGAGGGAGTCTCTCTCTCTCTCTCTCACTCAAGGACCCTGTTAAAGATGGAGTCTCTCTTGCTCTCTCCCGCTGTCAGTAACCCCTGTTAAAGAGGGAGACTCTAACTCTCTCTCTCTCTCTCTGTCAGGGACCCCTGTTAAAGAGGGAGTCTCTCTTCTCTCACTCTCCATCAGGGACCCTGTTAAAGAGGGAGTCTCTCTCTCTCTCTCTCTCTCTCTCTCAGGGACCCTGTTAAAGAGGGAGTCTCTCTTTCTATCTCACTCTCTCTTCATCAGGGACCCATGTTAAAGAGGGATTCTCTCTCCCTCTCTTTCTCTCCATCAGGGACCCTGTTAAAGAGGCAGTCTCTCTTTCTCTCTCTCTTCATCAGGGACCCTGTTAAAGAGGGAGTCTCTCTTTCTCTCTCTCTATCCATCAGGGACCCTGTTAAAGTGGGATTCTCCCTCTCTCTTCATCAGAGACCCCTGTTAATGAGGGAGTATCTCTCTCTCTCTCTCTCTCTCTCTCCATCAGGGACCCCTGTTATAGAGGGATTCTCTCTCCCTCTCTCTCTCTCTATCTCTCTCCATTAGGGACCCCTCTTAAAGAGGGAGGCTCTCTCTCTCTCTCTCTCTCTCTCGCAGGGACCCTGTTAAAGTGGGACCCTCCCTCTCTCTCTTCATTAGGGACCCCTCTCTAAAGAAGGAGTCTCTCTCTCTCTCTCTCTCTCTCAAGTACCCTGTTAAAGAGGGAGTCTCTCTTGCTCTCTCTCACTGTCAGTAACCCCTGTTAAAGAGGGAGACTCTAACTATCTCTCTCTCTCTCTGTCAGGGACCCCTGTTAAAGATGGATTCTCTCTCTCTCTCCATCAGGGACCCCTGTTAAAGAGGGTGTCTCTCTTTCTCTCACTCTCCATCAGGGACCCTGTTAAAGAGGGAGTCTCTCTTTCTCTCTCTCTCTCTCTCAGGGACCCTGTTAAAGAGGGAGTCTCTCTCTCTCTCTCTCTCTCTCAGGGACCCTGTTAAAGAGGGAGTCTCTCTCTCTCTCTCCCTCTCAAGGACCCTGTTAAAGACGGAGTCTCGGTTGCTCTCTCCCGCTGTCAGTAACCCCTGTTAAAGAGGGAGACTCTAACTCTCTCTCTCTCTCTCTGTCAGGGCCCCCTGTTAAAGAGGGAGTCTCTCTTTCTCTCACTCTCCATCAGGGACCCTGTTAAAGAGGGAGTAACTCACTCTCTCTCTCTCTCTCTCAGGGACCCTGTTAAAGAGGGAGTCTCTCTTTATATCTCACTCTCTCTTCATCAGGGACCCATGTTAAAGTGGGATTCTCTCTCTCTCTTTCTCTCCATCAGGGACCCTGTTAAAGAGGGAGTCTCTCTCTCTCTCTCTCTCTCTCCATCAGGGACCCTGTTAAAGAGGGAGTCTCTCTCTCTCTCTCTCTCCATCAGGGACCCTGTTAAAGTGGGATTCTGCCTCTCTCTTCATCAGAGACCCCTGTTAAAGAGGGAGTATCTCTCTCTCCTTCTCTCTCTCTCTCCATCAGCGACCCTGTTAAAGAGGGAGTCTCTCTCTCTCTCTCTCTCTCTCTCCATCAGGGACCCCTGTTATAGAGGGATTCTCTCTCCCTCTCTCTCTCTCTCCATTGGGGACCCCTCTTATAGACGGAGTCTCTCTCTCTCCCTCTCTCTCTCTCTTTCTCGCAGGGACCTTGTTAAAGTGGGACCCTCCCTTTCTCTCTTCATTAGGGACCCCTCTCTAAAGAAGGAGTCTCTCTCTCTCTCTCTCTCTCTCTCTCTCTCGCAGGGACCCTGTTAAAGTGGGACCCTCCCTCTCTCTCTTCATTAGGGACGCCTCTATAAAGAAGGAGTCTCTCTCTCTCTCTCTCTCAAGGACCCTGTTAAAGAGGGAGTCTCTCTTGCTCTCTCTCGCTGTCAGTAACCCCTGTTAAAGAGGGAGACTCTAACTCTCTCTCTCTCTCTCTGTCAGGGACCCCTGTTAAAGAGGGTGTCTCTCTTTCTCTCACTCTCCATCAGGGACCCTGTTAAAGAGGGAGTCTCTCTCTCACTCTCTCTCCATCAGGGACCCTGTTAAAGAGGGAGTCTCTCTCTCTCTCTCTCCATCAGGGACCCTGTTAAAGAGGGAGTCTCTCTCTCTCTCTCTCACTCAAGGACCCTGTTAAAGAGGGAGTCTCTCTTGCTCTCTCCCGCTGTCAGTAACCCCTGTTAAAGAGGGAGACTCTAACTCTCTCTCTCTCTCTCTGTCAGGGACCCCTGTTAAAGAGGGAGTCTCTCTTTCTCTCACTCTCCATCAGGGACCCTGTTCAAGAGGGAGTCTCTCTTTCTATCTCACTCTCTCTTCATCAGGGACCCATGTTAAAGAGGGATTCTCTCTCTCTCTTTCTCTCCATCAGGGACCCTGTTAAAGAGGCAGTCTCTCTCTCTCTCTCTCTCTATCAGGGACCCTGTTAAAGAGGGAGTCTCTCTTTCTCTCTCTCTATCCATCAGGGACCCTGTTAAAGTGGGATTCTCCCTCTCTCTTCATCAGAGACCCCTGTTAAAGAGGGAGTATCTCTCTCGCTCTCTCTCTCTCTCTCCATCAGGGACCCCTGTTATAGAGGGATTCTTCTCTCCCTCTCTCTCTCTCTCTCTTTCTCCATTAGGGACCCCTCTTAAAGAGGGAGGCTCTCTCTCTCTCTCTCGCAGGGACCCTGTTAAAGTGGGACCCTCCCTCTCTCTCTTCATTAGGGACCCCTCTCTAAAGAAGGAGTCTCTCTCTCTCTCTCTCTCTCAAGGACCCTGTTAAAGAGGGAGTCTCTCTTGCTCTCTCTCGCTGTCAGTAACCCCTGTTAAAGAGGGAGACTAACTCTCTCTCTCTCTCTCTCTGTCAGGGACCCCTGTTAAAGATGGATTCTCTCTCTCTCTCCATCAGGGACCCCTGTTAAAGAGGGTGTCTCTCTTTCTCTCACTCTCCATCAGGGACCCTGTTAAAGAGGGAGTCTCTCTCTCTCTCTCTCTCAGGGACCCTGTTAAAGAGGGAGTCTCTCCCTCTCTCTCTCCCTCTCAAGGACCCTGTTAAAGACAGAGTCTCGGTTGCTCTCTCCCACTGTCAGTAACCCCTGTTAAAGAGGGAGACTCTAACTCTCTCTCTCTCTCTCTGTCAGGGCCCCCTGTTAAAGAGGGAGTCTCTCTTTCTCTCTCTCTCTCTCAGGGACCCTGTTAAAGAGGGAGTCTCTCTTTCTATCTCACTCTCTCTTCATCAGGGACCCATGTTAAAGTGGGATTCTCTCTCTCTCTTTCTCTCCATCAGGGACCCTGTTAAAGAGGGAGTCTCTCTCTCTCTCTCTATCAGGGACCCTGTTAAAGAGGGAGTCTCTCTCTCTCTCTCTCTCCATCAGGGAAACTGTTAAAGAGGGAGTCTCTCCCCCTCTCTCTGTCAGGGACCCCTGTTATAAGGGAGTCTCTCTCTCTCTCTCTATCCATCAGTGACCCTGTTAAAGTGGGATTCTCCCTCTCTTTTCATCAGAGACCCCTGTTAAAGAGGGAGTATCTCTCTCTCCCTCTATCTCTCTCTTCATCAGGGACCCCTGTTATACAGGGATTCTCTCTCCCTCTCTCTCTCTCTCTCTCTCTCTCCATTAGGGACCCCTCTTAAAGACGGAGTCTCTCTCTCTCTCTCTCTTTCTCTCTCGCAGGGACCCTGTTAAAGTGGGACCCTCCCTCTCTCTCTTCATTAGGGACCCCTCTCTAAAGAAGGAGTATCTCTCTCTCTCTCTCTCTCAAGGACCCTGTTAAAGAGGGAGTCTCTCTTGCTCTCTCTCGCTGTTAGTAACCCCTGTTAAAGAGGGAGACTCTAACTCTCTCTCTCTCACTCTGTCAGGGACCCCTGTTAAAGAGGGAGTCTCTCTCTCTCTTCTCTCCCTCTATCAGGGACCCTGTTAAAGAGGGAGTCTCTCTCTCTCTCTCTCTCTCTAAGGGACCCTGTTAAAGAGGGAGTCTCTCTTTCTATCTCACTCTCTCTTCATCAGGGACCCATGTTAAAGAGGGATTCTCTCTCTCTCTTTCTCTCCATCAGGGACCCTGTTAAAGAGGGAGTCTCTCTCTCTCTTCTCTCTCTCTCTCAGGGACCCTGTTAAAGAGGGAGTCTCTCTCTCTCTCTCTCTCTCTCTCCATCAGGGACCCTGTTAAAGAGGGAGTCTCTCCCCCTCTCTTTGTCAGGGACCCCTCTTAAAAGGGAGTCTCTCTCTCTCTCTCTATCCATCAGGGTCCCTGTTAAAGTGGGATTCTCCCTCTCTCTTCATCAGAGACCCCTGTTAAAGAGGGAGTATCTCTCTCTCTCTCTCTCTCTCCATCAGGGACCCTGTTAAAGAGGGAGTCTCTCTCTCTCTCAAACTTTCTCTGTCAGGGACTCTGTTAAAGAGGGAGGCTCTCTCTCTCGCTCTCTGTCAGGGACCCTGTTAAAGAGGGAGTCTCTCTCTCTCTCTCTCTCTCTCTATCAGGGACCCTGTTAAAGAGGGAGTCTCTCTCTCTCTCTCTCTATCAGGGACCCTGCTAAAGAGCGAGTCTCTCTCTCTCTCTCTCTATCAGGGACCCTGTTAAAGAGGGAGTCTCTCTCTCTCTCTCTCTCTCTCGCTCTCTGTCAGGGGCCCTGTAAAAGGGACTCTTTCTCTCTCTCTCCCTCTCTCTCTCTGTCAGGGATCTTGTTAAAGAGGGTGTCCCTCTCTCTCACTCTTTCTCTGTCAGCGACCCTGTTAAAGAGGGAGTCTCTCTCTCTCTCTCTGTCAGGGCCCCCTGTTAAATGGGAATCTCTCTCTCTCTCTCCATCAGGGACCCTGTTAAAGTGGGAGTCTCTCTCTCTCTCTCTCTCTCCATCAGGGACCCTGTTAAAGAGGGAGTCTCTCTCTCTCTCTCTCTCTCTCTCTCTGTCAGGGGCCTTGTTAAAGAGGGAGTCTCTCTCTCTCTCTCTATGTCAGGGACCCCTGTTAAAGAGGGAGTCTCTCTCTCTCTCTCTGTCAGGGCCCCCTGTTAAATGGGAATCTCTCTCTCTCTCTCTCTCTCCATCAGGGACCCTGTTAAAGTGGGAGTCTCTCTCTCTCTCTCTCTCTCCATCAGGGACCCTGTTAAAGTGGGAGTCTCTCTCTCTCTCTCTCTCTCCATCAGGGACCCCTGTTAAAGATGGTGTCTCTCTGTCAGGGACCCCTGTTAAAGAGGGAGTCTCTCTCTATCTCTCTCTCTTCATCAGGGACCCTGTTAAAGAGGGAGTCTCTCTCTCTCTCTCTCTCTGTCAGGGGCCTTGTTAAAGAGGGAGTGTCTCTCTCTCTCTCTGTGTCAGGGACCACTGTTAAAGAGGGAGTCTCTCCCTCTTACAGGGACCCTGTTAAAGAGGGAGTCTCTCTTTCTCTCACTCTCCATGAGGGACCCTGTTAAAGAGGGAGACTCTCTCTTTCTCTCTCTCAAGGACCCTGTTAAAGAGGGAGTCTCTCTTGCTCTCTCCCGCTGTCAGTAACCCCTGTTAAAGAGGGAGACGCTAACTCTCTCTCTCTCTCTCTGTCAGGGACCCCTGTTAAAGATGGATTCTCTCTCTCTCTCCATCAGGGACCCCTGATAAAGAGGGAGTCTCTCTTTCTCTCACTCTCCATCAGGGACCCTGTTAAAGAGGGACTCTCTCTCTCTCTCTCAGGGAGCCTGTTAAAGAGGGAGTCTCTCTCTCTCTCTCTCTCAAGGACCCTGTTAAAGAGGGAGTCTCTCTTCTCTCTCCCGCTGTCAGTAACCCCTGTTAAAGAGGGAGTCTCTAACTCTCTCTCTCTGTCTCTGTCAGGGACCCCTGTTAAAGATGGATTCTCTCTCTCTCTCCATCAGGGACCCCTGTTAAAGAGGGATTCTCTCTCTCTCTCTCTCTCTCTCAGGGTCCCTGTTAAAGAGGGAGTCTCTCTCTCTCTCTCTTTCTCTCTCTCTCTCCATCAGGGACCCCTGTTATAGAGGGATTCTCTCTCCCTCTCCCTCTCTCTCTCTCTCTCCATTAGGGACCCCTCTTAAAGACGGAATCTCTCTCTCCCTCTCTCTCTCTCTTTCTCGCAGGGACCCTGTTAAAGTGGGACCCTCCCTCTCTCTCTTCATTAGGGACCCCTCTCTAAAGAAGGAGTCTCTCTCTCTCTCTCTCTCAAGGACCCTGTTAAAGAGGGAGTCTCTCTTGCTCTCTCTCACTGTCAGTAACCCCTGTTAAAGAGGGAGACTAACTCTCTCTCTCTCTCTCTCTGTCAGGGACCCCTGTTAAAGATGGATTCTCTCTCTCTCTCCATCAGGGACCCCTGTTAAAGAGGGTGTCTCTCTTTCTCTCACTCTCCATCAGGGACCCTGTTAAAGAAGGAGTCTCTCTCTCTCTCTCTCTCAGGGACCCTGTTAAAGAGGGAGTCTCTCTCTCTCTCTCTCCCTCTCAAGGACCCTGTTAAAGACAGAGTCTCGGTTGCTCTCTCCCACTGTCAGTAACCCCTGTTAAAGAGGGAGACTCTAACTCTCTCTCTCTCTCTCTGTTAGGGCCCCCTGTTAAAGAGGGAGTCTCTCTTTCTCTCTCTCTCTCTCAGGGACCCTGTTAAAGAGGGAGTCTCTCTTTCTATCTCACTCTCTCTTCATCAGGGACCCATGTTAAAGTGGGATTCTCTCTCTCTCTTTCTCTCCATCAGGGACCCTGTTAAAGAGGGAGTCTCTCTCTCTCTCTCTATCAGGGACCCTGTTAAAGAGGGAGTCTCTCTCTCTCTCTCTCTCCATCAGGGAAACTGTTAAAGAGGGAGTCTCTCCCCCTCTCTCTGTCAGGGACCCCTGTTATAAGGGAGTCTCTCTCTCTCTCTCTATCCATCAGTGACCCTGTTAAAGTGGGATTCTCCCTCTCTCTTCATCAGAGACCCCTGTTAAAGAGGGAGTATCTCTCTCTCCCTCTATCTCTCTCTTCATCAGGGACCCCTGTTATACAGGGATTCTCTCTCCCTCTCTCTCTCTCTCTCTCTCCATTAGGGACCCCTCTTAAAGACGGAGTCTCTCTCTCTCTCTCTCTTTCTCTCTCGCAGGGACCCTGTTAAAGTGGGACCCTCCCTCTCTCTCTTCATTAGGGACCCCTCTCTAAAGAAGGAGTCTCTCTCTCTCTCTCTCTCTCTCAAGGACCCTGTTAAAGAGGGAGTGTCTCTTGCTCTCTCTCGCTGTTAGTAACCCCTGTTAAAGAGGGAGAATCTAACTCTCTCTCTCTCTCTCTATCAGGGACCCTGTTAAAGAGGGAGTCTCTCTCTCTCTCTCTCTCTAAGGGACCCTGTTAAAGAGGGAGTCTCTCTTTCTATCTCACACTCTCTTCATCAGGGACCCATGTTAAAGAGGGATTCTCTCTCTCTCTTTCTCTCCATCAGGGACCCTGTTAAAGAGGGAGTCTCTCTCTCTCTTCTCTCTCTCTCTCAGGGACCCTGTTAAAGAGGGAGTCTCTCTCTCTCTCTCTCTCTCTCTCCATCAGGGACCCTGTTAAAGAGGGAGTCTCTCCCCCTCTCTTTGTCAGGGACCCCTCTTAAAAGGGAGTCTCTCTCTCTCTCTCTATCCATCAGGGTCCCTGTTAAAGTGGGATTCTCACTCTCTCTTCATCAGAGACCCCTGTTAAAGAGGGAGTATCTCTCTCTCTCTCTCTCCATCAGGGACCCTGTTAAAGAGGGAGTCTCTCTCTCTCTCAAACTTTCTCTGTCAGGGACTCTGTTAAAGAGGGAGGCTCTCTCTCTCGCTCTCTGTCAGGGACCCTGTTAAAGAGGGAGTCTCTCTCTCTCGCTCTCTGTCAGGGACCCTGTTAAAGAGGGAGTCTCTCTCTCTCTCTCTCTCTCTCTATCAGGGACCCTGTTAAAGAGGGAGTCTCTCTCTCTCTCTCTCTATCAGGGACCCTGCTAAAGAGCGAGTCTCTCTCTCTCTCTCTCTATCAGGGACCCTGTTAAAGAGGGAGTCTCTCTCTCTCTCTCTCTCTCTCTCTCTCTGTCAGGGACCTTGTTAAAGAGGGAGTCTCTCTCTCTCTCACTCTTTCTCTGTCAGCGACCCTGTTAAAGAGGGAGTCTCTCTCTCTCACTCTGTCAGGGCCCCCTGTTAAATGGGAATCTCTCTCTCTCTCTCCATCAGGGACCCTGTTAAAGTGGGAGTCTCTCTCTCTCTCTCTCTCTCCATCAGGGACCCTGTTAAAGAGGGAGTCTCTCTCTCTCTCTCTCTCTCTGTCAGGGGCCTTGTTAAAGAGGGAGTCTCTCTCTCTCTCTCTGTGTCAGGGACCCCTGTTAAAGAGGGAGTCTCTCTCTCTCTCTCTGTCAGGGCCCCCTGTTAAATGGGAATCTCTCTCTCTCTCTCTCTCTCCATCAGGGACCCTGTTAAAGTGGGAGTCTCTCTCTCTCTCTCTCTCTCCATCAGGGACCCTGTTAAAGTGGGAGTCTCTCTCTCTCTCTCTCTCTCTCCATCAGGGACCCCTGTTAAAGATGGTGTCTCTCTGTCAGGGACCCCTGTTAAAGAGGGAGTCTCTCTCTATCTCTCTCTCTTCATCAGGGACCCTGTTAAAGAGGGAGTCTCTCTCTCTCTCTCTCTCTGTCAGGGGCCTTGTTAAAGAGGGAGTGTCTCTCTCTCTCTCTGTATCAGGGACCCCTGTTAAAGAGGGAGTCTCTCCCTCTTTCAGGGACCCTGTTAAAGAGGGAGTCTCTCTTTCTCTCACTCTCCATGAGGGACCCTGTTAAAGAGGGAGACTCTCTCTTTCTCTCTCTCAAGGACCCTGTTAAAGAGGGAGTCTCTCTTGCTCTCTCCCGCTGTCAGTAACCCCTGTTAAAGAGGGAGACGCTAACTCTCTCTCTCTCTCTCTGTCAGGGACCCCTGTTAAAGATGGATTCTCTCTCTCTCTCCATCAGGGACCCCTGATAAAGAGGGAGTCTCTCTTTCTCTCACTCTCCATCAGGGACCCTGTTAAAGAGGGACTCTCTCTCTCTCTCTCAGGGAGCCTGTTAAAGAGGGAGTCTCTCTCTCTCTCTCTCTCAAGGACCCTGTTAAAGAGGGAGTCTCTCTTCTCTCTCCCGCTGTCAGTAACCCCTGTTAAAGAGGGAGTATCTAACTCTCTCTCTCTGTCTCTGTCAGGGACCCCTGTTAAAGATGGATTCTCTCTCTCTCTCCATCAGGGACCCCTGTTAAAGAGGGATTCTCTCTCTCTCTCTCTCTCTCTCAGGGTATTTGTTAAAGAGGGAGTCTCTCTCTCTCTCTCTTTCTCTCTCTCTCTCCATCAGGGACCCCTGTTATAGAGGGATTCTCTCTCCCTCTCCCTCTCTCTCTCTCTCTCCATTAGGGACCCCTCTTAAAGACGGAATCTCTCTCTCCCTCTCTCTCTCTCTTTCTCGCAGGGACCCTGTTAAAGTGGGACCCTCCCTCTCTCTCTTCATTAGGGACCCCTCTCTAAAGAAGGAGTCTCTCTCTCTCTCTCTCTCAAGGACCCTGTTAAAGAGGGAGTCTCTCTTGCTCTCTCTCGCTGTCAGTAACCCCTGTTAAAGAGGGAGACTAACTCTCTCTCTCTCTCTCTCTGTCAGGGACCCCTGTTAAAGATGGATTCTCTCTCTCTCTCCATCAGGGACCCCTGTTAAAGAGGGTGTCTCTCTTTCTCTCACTCTCCATCAGGGACCCTGTTAAAGAGGGAATCTCTCTCTCTCTCTCTATCCATCAGGGACCCTGTTAAAGTGGGATTCTCCCTTCTCTTCATCAGAGACCCCTGTTAAAGAGGGAGTATCTCTCTCTCTCTCTCTCTCTCTCTCTCCATCAGGGACCCTTTTAAAGAGGGATTCTCTCTCCCTCTCTCTCTCTCTCTCACTCTCCATTAGGGACCCCTCTTAAAGACGGTGTCTCTCTCTCTCTCTCTCTCTCTCTCTCTCTCGCAGGGACCCTGTTAAAGTGGGACCCTCCCTCTCTCTCTTCATTAGGGACCCCTCTCTAAAGAAGGAGTCTCTCTCTCTCTCTCTCTCTCAAGGACCCTGTTAAAGAGGGAGTCTCTCTTGCTCTCTCTCACTGTCAGTAACCCCTGTTAGAGAGGGAGACTCTAACTCTCTCTCTCTCTCTCTCTGTCAGGGACCCCTGTTAAAGATGGATTCTCTCTCTCTCTCCATCAGGGACCCCTGTTAAAGAGGGAGTCTCTCTTTCTCTCACTCTCCATCAGGGACCCTGTTAAAGAGGAAGTCTCTCTCTCTCTCTCTCTCTCTAGCTCTCAGGGTCCCTGTTAAAGAGGGAGTCTCTCTCTCTCTCTCTCTCTCAAGGACGCTGTTAAAGAGGGAGCCTCTCTTGCTCTCTCCCGCTGTCAGTAACCCCTGTTAAAGAGGGAGACTCTAACTCTCTCTCTCTCTCTCTCTGTCAGGGACCCCTGTTAAAGAGGGAGTCTCTCTTTCTCTCACTCTCCATCAGGGACCCTGTTAAAGAGGGAGTCTCTCTCTCTCTCTCTCTCTCTCTCTCTCAGGGACCCTGTTAAAGAGGGTGTCTCTCTCTCTCTCGCTCTCTGTCAGGGACCCTGTTAAGGAGGGAGTCTCTCTCTCTCTCTCTGTCAGGGACCCTGTTAAAGAGGGAGTCTCTCTCTCTCTCCATCAGGGACCCTGTTAAAGTGGGAGTCTCTCTCTCTCTCTCTCTCTCTCCATCAGGGACCCCTGTTAAAGAGGGTGTCTCTCTGTCAGGGACCACTGTTAAAGAGGGAGTCTCTCTCTATCTCTCTCTCTTCATCAGGGACCCTTTTAAAGAGGGAGTCTCTATCTCTCTCTCTCTCTCTCTGTCAGGGGCCTTGTTAAAGAGGGAGTCTCTCTCTCTCTCTGTGTGTCAGGGACCCCTGTTAAAGAGGGAGTCTCTCCCTCTGTCAGGGACCCTGTTAAAGAGGGATTCTCTCCCCCTCTCTCTGTCACGGACCCCTGTTAAAAGGTACTCTCTCTCTCTCTCTCTCTCTCCATCAGGGACCTTGTTAAAGAGGGAGTCTCTCTCTCTCTCTCTCTCTCCATCAGGGACCCTGTTAAAGAGGGAGTCTCTCTCTCTCCCTCTCTCTGTCAGGGACACCTGTTAAAGGGGTAGTGTCTCTCTCTCCATCAGGGACCCCTGTTAAAGAGGATGTCTCTATCTCTCCATCAGGGACCAATTTTAAAGAGGGGGTGTCTCTCTCCATCAGGGACCCCTGTTAAAGAGGGAGTCTCTCTCTCTTTGTCTCTGCCAGGGATCCTATTAAAGAGGAAGTCTCTCTCTATTCTTCAGGGAACCCTGTTAAAGAGGGACTCTCTCTCTGTCAGGGACCCCTGTTAAAGAGGGATTCTCTCTCTCTCTCTCTCCCTCAGGGACACTGTTAAAGAGGGAGTCTCTCTCTCTCTCCATCAGGGACACTGTTAAAGAGGGAGTCTCTCTCTCTCTCCCTCTCTCCATTAGGGACCCTGTTAAAGAGGTAGTCTCTCTCCCTCTCTCTCTCCATCAGGGACCCCTGTTAAAGGGGGAATCTCACTCTCTCCCTCTCTCTCTCTCTCACCATCAGAGACCTCTGTTAAAAAGGGAGTCTCTCTCTCTCGCTATTCATCAGGGACCCTGTTAAAGAGGGAGTCTCTCTCTCTCCCTCTCTCTGTCAGGGACACCTGTTAAAGGGGGAGTGTCTCTCTCTCCATCAGGGACCCCTGTTAAAGAGGGAGTCTCTCTCTCTTTGTCTCTGCCAGGGATCCTATTAAAGAGGAAGTCTCTCTCTATTCTTCAGGGAACCCTGTTAAAGAGGGAGTCTCTCTCTGTCAGGGACCCCTATTAAAGAGGGATTCTCTCTTTCTCTCTCTCCCTCAGGGACACTGTTAAAGAGGGAGTCTCTCTCTCTCTCCATCAGGGACACTGTTAAAGAGGGAGTCTCTCTCTCTCTCCCTCTCTCCATTAGGGACCCTGTTAAAGAGGGAGACTCTCTCCCTCTCTTTCTCCATCAGGGACCCTGTTAAAGAGGTAGTCTCTCTCCCTCTCTCTCTCCATCAGGGACCCCTGTTAAAGGGGGAATCTCACTCTCTCCCTCTCTCTCTCTCTCACCATCAGAGACATCTGTTAAAAAGGGAGTCTCTCTCTCTCGCTATTCATCAGGGACCCTGTTAAAGAGGGAGTCTCTCTCTCTCCCTCTCTCTCTCCATCAGGGACCCTGTTAAAGAGGGAGTCTTTCTCTGTGTCAGGGACCCCTGTTAAAGAAGGAGTCTCTCTCTCTCTCTCTCTCCCTCTCCATCAGGGACCCTGTTAAAGAGGGAGTCTCTCTTTCCCTCTCTCTCTGTCAGGGACCCTGTTAAAGAGGGCGTCTTTCTCTATCTCTCTCTCTCCATCAGAAACCCTGTTAAAGTGGCATTTTCCCTCTCTCTTCATCAGAGACCCCTGTTAATGAAGGAGTCTCTCTCCCTCTCTCTCTCTCTGTCAGGGACCCTGTTAAAGAGGGATTCTCTCTCTCTCTCTCTCTCTCTTCATCAGGGACACCTCTTAAAGAGGGAGTCTCTCTCTCTCTCTCTTTCTCTCTCTCTGTCAGGGACCCCTGCTAAAGATGATTTCTCTCTCCCTCTCTCTCTCTCTCACTCTGTCAAGGGCCTTGTTAAAGAGGGAGTCTCTCTCTCTAAAGCAAAAACAGAATTACCTGGAAAAACTCAGCAGGTCTGGCAGCATCGGCGGAGAAGAAAAGAGTTGACGTTTCGAGTCCTCATGACCCTTCGACAGAACTTGAGGTCGAGTCCAAGAAAGTGTTGAAATATAAGCTGGTTTAAGGTGTGTGTGTGGGGGACGGAGAGATAGAGAGAGAGAAAGGTGGAGGGGGATGGTGGTTGTAGGGACAAACAAGCAGTGTGTTTGTCCCTACAACCACACCCCCACCTCTCTCTCTCTCTCTCTATCCTTCATGGAACCCTGTTAAAGAGGAAGTCTCTCTCTATCCTTCAGGGAACCCTGTTAAAGAGGGATTCTCTCTCTCTCTCTCTCTCCATCAGGGACCCTGTTAAAGAGGGATTCTCTCTCTGTCTATTTCTCTCTGACTGCGGCCTTGTTAAAGAGGAAGTCTCTCTCTATCCTTCAGGGATCCCTGTTAAAGAGGGAGTCTCTCTCTCTCTCTCTCACTGTATCTATCAGGGACCCTGTTAAAGAGGGAGTCTCTTTCTCTCTCTCTCTATCCTTCAGGGACCCTGTTAAAGAGGGAGTCTCTCTCTCTCTCTCTCTCTCTCCATCTGGGACCCCAATTAAAGAGTGAGTCTCTCTCTCTCTCTTTCTCTCCATCAGGGACCCCAATTAAAGAGGGAGTCTCTCTCTCTCTCTCTCTGTCAGGGAATCTGTTAAAGAGGGAGTCTCTCTCTCTCTCTCTCTCTCTGTCAGGTACCCTGTTAAAGAGGGCGTCTCTCTATCTCTCTCCATCAGAGACCCCTGTTAGAGATGGAGTCTCTCTATCTCTCTCTTTCTCTCTCTCTGTCAAGGGCCTTGTTAAAGAGGGAGTCTCTCTCTATCCTTCAGGGAACTCTCTTAAATAGGGAGTCTCTCTGTCTCTCACTCCATCAGGGACACTGTTAAAGAGGGAGTCTCTCTCTCTCTCTCTCTCTCTCCATCAGGGACCCCTGTTAAAGAGGGAGTCTCTCTCTCTCTCTCTCTCTCTCCATCAGGGACCCCTGTTAAAGAGGGAGTCTCTCTCTCTCTCTCTCTCCATCAGGGACCCCTGTTAAAGAGGGAGTCTCTCTCTCTCTCTCTCTCTCTCTCTCCATTAGGGACCCTGTTAAAGAGGGATTCACTCTCTCTCTCCATCAGAGACCCCTGTTAGAGAGGGAGTCTCTCTCTCTCTCTCTCTCTCTGTCAAGGGCCCTGTTAAGGAGGGAGTCTCTCTCTATCCTTCAGGGAAATCTGTTAAATAGGGAGTGTTTCTCTCTCTCACTCCATCAGGGACCCTGTTAAAGAGGGAGTCTCTCTCTCTCTCTCTCTCTCTCTCCATTAGGGACCCCTATTAAAGAGGGAGTCTCTGTCTCTCTCTCTCTCTCCATTAGGGACCCCTCTTAAAGAGGGAGTCTCTCTCTCTCTCTCTCTCTCTCTCTCAGGGACCCTGTTAAAGAGGGAGTCTCTCTCTCTCTCTCTCTCTCAAGGACCCTGTTAAAGAGGGAGTCTCTCTTGCTCTCTCCCGCTGTCAGTAACCCCTGTTAAAGAGGGAGACTCTAACTCTCTCTCTCTCTCTCTCTGTCAGGGACCCCTGTTAAAGAGGGAGTCTCTCTTTCTCTCACTCTCCATCAGGGACCCTGTTAAAGAGGGAGTCTCTCTTTCTCTCACTCTCCATTAGGGACCCTGTTAAAGAGGGAGTCTCTCTTTCTCTCACTCTCCATCAGGGACCCCTGTTAAAGAGGGAGTCTCTCCCCCTCTCTCTGTCAGGGCCCCCTGTTAAAAGGGAATCTCTCTCTCTCTCTCCATCAGGGACCCTGTTAAAGTGGGAGTCTCTCTCTCTCTCTCTCTCCATCAGGGACCCTGTTAAAGAGGGAGTCTCTCTCTCTCTCTCTCTCTCTCCATCAGGGACCCCTGTTAAAGAGGGATTCTCTCTCTCTCTCCATCAGGGACCCCTGTTAAAGAGGGAGTCTCTCTCTCTCTCCATTAGGGACCCTGTTAAAGAGGGATTCACTCTCTCTCTCCATCAGAGACCCCTGTTAGAGAGGGAGTCTCTCTCTCTCTCTCTCTCTCTCTGTCAAGGGCTCTGTTAAGGAGGGAGTCTCTCTCTATCCTTCAGGGAAATCTGTTAAATAGGGAGTGTTTCTCTCTCTCACTCCATCAGGGACCCTGTTAAAGAGGGAGTCTCTCTCTCTCTCTCTCTCTCCATCAGGGACCCCTCTTAAAGAGGGAGTCTCTCTCTCTCTCTCTCCATTAGGGACCCCTATTAAAGAGGGAGTCTCTCTCTCTCTCTCTCTCTCCATCAGGGACCCTTGTTAAAGAGGGAGTCTCTGTCTCTCTCTCTCTCTCCATTAGGGACCCCTCTTAAAGAGGGAGTCTCTCTCTCTCTCTCTCTCTCAAGGACCCTGTTAAAGAGGGAGTCTCTCTTGCTCTCTCCCGCTGTCAGTAACCCCTGTTAAAGAGGGAGACTCTAACTCTCTCTCTCTCTCTCTGTCAGGGACCCCTGTTAAAGAGGGAGTCTCTCTTTCTCTCACTCTCCATCAGGGACCCTGTTAAAGAGGGCGTCTCTCTTTCTCTCACTCTCCATCAGGGACCCTGTTAAAGAGGGAGTCTCTCTTTCTCTCACTCTCCATCAGGGACCCCTGTTAAAGAGGGAGTCTCTCCCCCTCTCTCTGTCAGGGCCCCCTGTTAAAAGGGAATCTCTCTCTCTCTCTCTCTCCATCAGGGACCCTGTTAAAGTGGGAGTCTCTTTCTCTCTCTCTCTCCATCAGGGACCCTGTTAAAGTGGGAGTCTCTCTCTCTCTCTCTCTCTCTCCATCAGGGACCCTGTTAAAGAGGGAGTGTCTCTCTCTCTCTCTCTCCATCAGGGACCCCTGTTAAAGAGGGTGTCTCTCTGTCAGGGACCCCTGTTAAAGAGGGAGTCTCTCTCTATCTCTCACTCTCCATCAGGGACCCTGTTAAAGAGGGAGTCTCTCTCTCTCTCTCTCTCTCTCTCTGTCAGGGGCCTTGTTAAAGAGGGAGTCTCTCTCTCTCTCTCTGTGTCAGGGACCCCTGTTAAAGAGGGAGTCTATCCCTCTGTCAGGGACCCTGTTAAAGAGGGAGTCTCTCCCCCTCTCTCTGTCAGGGACCCCTGTTGAAAGGGAGTCTCTCTCTCTCCCTCTCTCTGTCAGGGACACCTGTTAAAGGGGGAGTGTCTCTCTCTCCATCAGGGACCCCTGTTAAAGAGGATGTCTCTATCTCTCCATCAGGGACCAATGTTAAAGAGGGGGTGTCTCTCTCCATCAGGGACCCCTGTTAAAGAGGGAGTCTCTCTCTCTTTGTCTCTGCCAGGGATCCTATTAAAGAGGAAGTCTCTCTCTATTCTTCAGGGAACCCTGTTAAAGAGGGAGTCTCTCTCTGTCAGGGACCCCTATTAAAGAGGGATTCTCTCTCTCTCTCTCTCTCTCAGGGACACTGTTAAAGAGGGAGTCTCTCTCTCTCTCCATCAGGGAACCCTGTTAAAGGGGGAATCTCACTCTCTCCCTCTCTCTCTCTCTCACCATCAGAGACATCTGTTAAAAAGGGAGTCTCTCTCTCTCGCTATTCATCAGGGACCCTGTTAAAGAGGAAGTCTCTCTCTCCCTCTCTCTCTCCATCAGGGACCCTGGTAAAGAGGGAGTCTCTCTCTGTGTCAGGGACCCCTGTTAAAGAGGGAGTCTCTCTCTCTCTGTCAGGGACCCCTGTTAAAAGGGAGTCTCGCTCTCTCTCTCTCTCCCTCTCCATCAGGGACCCTGTTAAAGAGGGAGTCTCTCTTTCCCTCTCTCTCTGTCAGGGACCCTGTTAAAGAGGGAGTCTTTCTCTCTCTCTCTCTCTCCATCAAAAACCCTGTTAAAGTGGGATTCTCTCTCTCTCTTCATCAGAGACCCCTGTTAATGAAGGAGTCTCTCTCCCTCTCTCTCTCTCTCTCTGTCAGGGACCCTGTTAAAGAGGGATTCTCTCTCTCTCTCTCTCTTCATCAGGGACACCTCTTAAAGAGGGAGTCTCTCTCTCTCTCTCTTTCTCTCTCTCTGTCAGGGACCCCTGCTAAAGATGATTTCTCTCTCCCTCTCTCTCTCTCTCACTCTGTCAAGGGCCTTGTTAAAGAGGGAGTCTCTCTCTCTAAAGCAAAAACAGAATTACCTGGAAAACTCAGCAGGTCTGGCAGCATCGGCGGAGAAGAAAAGAGTTGACGTTTCGAGTCCTCATGACCCTTCGACAGAACTTGAGGTCGAGTCCAAGAAAGTGTTGAAATATAAGCTGGTTTAAGGTGTGTGTGTGGGAGGCGGAGAGATAGAGAGAGAGAAAGGTGGAGGGGGATGGTGGTTGTAGGGACAAACAAGCAGTGTGTTTGTCCCTACAACCACACCCCCACCTCTCTCTCTCTCTCTCTATCCTTCATGGAACCCTGTTAAAGAGGAAGTCTCTCTCTCTCTCTCTCTCCATCAGGGACCCTGTTAAAGAGGGAGTCTCTCTCTCTCTCTCTCTATCCTTCAGGGAACCCTGTTAAAGAGGGATTCTCTCTCTCTCTCTCTCTCCATCAGGGACCCTGTTAAAGAGGGATTCTCTCTCTGTCTATCTCTCTCTCTGTCTGCGGCCTTGTTGAAGAGGAAGTCTCTCTCTATCCTTCAGGGATCCCTGTTAAAGGGGGAGTCTCTCTCTCTCTCTCTCACTGTATCTATCAGGGACCCTGTTAAAGAGGGAGTCTCTTTCTCTCTCTCTCTATCCTTCAGGGACCCTGTTAAAGAGGGAGTCTCTCTCTCTCTCTCTCTCTCCATCTGGGACCCCAATTAAAGAGGGAGTCTCTCTCTCTCTCTTTCTCTCCATCAGGGAACCCAATTAAAGAGGGAGTCTCTCTCTCTCTCTCTCTGTCAGGGAATCTGTTAAAGAGGGAGTCTCTCTCTCTCTCTGTCAGGTACCCTGTTAAAGAGGGAGTCTCTCTATATCTCTCCATCAGAGACCCCTGTTAGAGACGGAGTCTCTCTATCTCACTCTTTCTCTCTCTCTGTCAAGGGCCTTGTTAAAGAGGGAGTCTCTCTCTATCCTTCAGGGAACTCTCTTAAATAGGGAGTCTCTCTGTCTCTCACTCCATTAGGGACCCTGTTAAAGAGGGAGTCTCTCTCTCTCTCTCTCTCTCTCTCTCCATCAGGGACCCCTGTTAAAGAGGGATTCTCTCTCTCTCTCCATCAGGGACCCCTGTTAAAGAGGGAGTCTCTCTCTCTCTCTCTCTCTCTCTCTCCATTAGGGACCCTGTTAAAGAGGGATTCACTCTCTCTCTCCATCAGAGACCCCTGTTAGAGAGCGAGTCTCTCTCTCTCTCTCTCTCTCTGTCAAGGGCCTTGTTAAAGAGGGAGTCTCTCTCTATCCTTCAGGGAAATCTGTTAAATAGGGAGTGTTTCTCTCTCTCACTCCATCAGGGACCCTGTTAAAGAGGGAGTCTCTCTCTCTCTCTCTCTCTCCATCAGGGACCCCTCTTAAAGAGGGAGTCTCTCTCTCTCTCTCTCTCTCTCCATCAGGGACCCCTGTTAAAGAGGGATTCTCTCTCACTCTCCATCAGGGACCCCTGTTAAAGAGGGAGTCTCTCTCTCTCTCTCTCTCTCTCTCTCCATTAGGGACCCTGTTAAAGAGGGATTCACTCTCTCTCTCCATCAGAGACCCCTGTTAGAGAGGGAGTCTCTCTCTCTCTCTCTCTCTCTCTCTGTCAAGGGCCTTGTTAAAGAGGGAGTCTCTCTCTATCCTTCAGGGAAATCTGTTAAATAGGGAGTGTTTCTCTCTCTCACTCCATCAGGGACCCTGTTAAAGAGGGAGTCTCTCTCTCTCTCTCTCTCTCTCTCCATTAGGGACCCCTATTAAAGAGGGAGTCTCTCTCTCTCTCTCTCTCTCTCTCTCTCCATCAGGGACCCTGTTAAAGACGGAATCTCTCTCTCTCTCTCTCTCTCTCTCTCAGGGACCCTGTTAAAGAGGGAGTCTCTCTCTCTCTCTCTCTCTCAAGGACCCTGTTAAAGAGGGAGTCTCTCTTGCTCTCTCCCGCTGTCAGTAACCCCTGTTAAAGAGGGAGACTCTAACTCTCTCTCTCTCTCTCTCTGTCAGGGACCCCTGTTAAAGAGGGAGTCTCTCTTTCTCTCACTCTCCATCAGGGACCCTGTTAAAGAGGGAGTCTCTCTTTCTCTCACTCTCCATCAGGGACCCCTGTTAAAGAGGGAGTCTCTCTTTCTCTCACTCGCCATCAGGGACCCCTGTTAAAGAGGGAGTCTCTCCCCCTCTCTCTGTCAGGGCCCCCTGTTAAAAGGGAATCTCTCTCTCTCTCTCTCTCCATCAGGGACCCTGTTAAAGTGGGAGTCTCTCTCTCTCTCTCTCTCTCCATCAGGGACCCTGTTAAAGTGGGAGTCTCTCTCTCTCTCTCTCTCTCTCCATCAGGGACCCTGTTAAAGAGGCAGTGTCTCTCTCTCTCTCTCCATCAGGGACCCCTGTTAAAGAGGGTGTCTCTCTGTCAGGGACCCCTGTTAAAGAGGGAGTCTCTCTCTATCTCTCTCTCTTCATCAGGGACCCTGTTAAAGAGGGAGTCTCTCTCTCTCTCTCTCTCTCTCTCTCTCTCTCTCTCTGTCAGGGGCCTTGTTAAAGAGGGAGTCTCTCTCTCTCTCTCTGTGTCAGGGACCCTGTTAAAGAGGGAGTCTATCCCTCTGTCAGGGACCCTGTTAAAGAGGGAGTCTCTCCCCCTCTCTCTGTCAGGGACCCCTGTTGAAAGGGAGTCTCTCTCTCTCCCTCTCTCTGTCAGGGACACCTGTTAAAGGGGGAGTGTCTCTCTCTCCATCAGGGACCCCTGTTAAAGAGGATGTCTCTATCTCTCCATCAGGGACCAATGTTAAAGAGGGGGTGTCTCTCTCCATCAGGGACCCCTGTTAAAGAGGGAGTCTCTCTCTCTTTGTCTCTGCCAGGGATCCTATTAAAGAGGAAGTCTCTCTCTATTCTTCAGGGAACCCTGTTAAAGAGGGAGTCTCTCTCTGTCAGGGACCCCTATTAAAGAGGGATTCTCTCTCTCTCTCTCTCAGGGACACTGTTAAAGAGGGAGTCTCTCTCTCTCTCTCCATCAGGGACACTGTTAAAGAGGGAGTCTCTCTCTCTCTCTCCCTCTCTCCATTAGGGACCCTGTTAAAGAGGTAGTCTCTCTCCCTCTCTCTCTCCATCAGGGACCCCTGTTAAAGGGGGAATCTCACTCTCTCCCTCTCTCTCTCTCTCACCATCAGAGACATCTGTTTAAAAGGGAGTCTCTCTCTCTCGCTATTCATCAGGGACCCTGTTAAAGAGGGAGTCTCTCTCTCTCCCTCTCTCTCTCCATCAGGGACCCTGGTAAAGAGGGAGTCTCTCTCTGTGTCAGGGACCCCTGTTAAAGAGGGAGTCTCTCTCTCTCTGTCAGGGACCCCTGTTAAAAGGGAGTCTCTCTCTCTCTCTCTCTCTCCCTCTCCATCAGGGACCCTGTTAAAGAGGGAGTCTCTCTTTCCCTCTCTCTCTGTCAGGGACCCTGTTAAAGAGGGAGTCTTTCTCTCTCTCTCTCTCTCCATCAAAAACCCTGTTAAAGTGGGATTCTCGCTCTCTCTTCATCAGAGACCCCTGTTAATGAAGGAGTCTCTCTCCCTCTCTCTCTCCCTCTCTGTCAGGGACCCTGTTAAAGAGGGATTCTCTCTCTCTCTCTCTCTTCATCAGGGACCCTGTTAAAGAGGGATTCTCTCTCTGTCTATCTCTCTCTCTGTCTGCGGCTTTGTTAAAGAGGAAGTCTCTCTCTATCCTTCAGGGAACCCTGTTAAAGAGGGATTCTCTCTCTCTCTCTCTCCATCAGGGACCCTGTTAAAGAGGGATTCTCTCTCTGTCTATCTCTCTCTCTGTCTGCGGACTTGTTAAAGAGGAAGTCTCTCTCTATCCTTCAGGGATCCCTGTTAAAGAGGGAGTCTCTCTCTCTCTCTCTCACTGTCTCTATCAGGGACCCTGTTAAAGAGGGAGTCTCCTTCTCTCTCTCTCTATCCTTCAGGGACCCCAATTAAAGAGGGAAGTTCTCTCTCTCTCTTTCTCTCCATCAGGGACCCCAATTAAAAAGGGAGTCTCTCTCTCTCTCTCTCTGTCAGGGAATCTGTTAAAGAGGGAGTCTCTCTCTCTCTCTCTCTGTCAGGGACCTTGTTAAAGAGGGAGTCTCAATATCTCTCTCCATCAGTTACCCCTGTTAGAGACGGAGTCTCTCTATCTCTCTCTTTCTCTCTCTCTGTCAAGGGCCTTGTTAAAGAGGGAGTCTCTCTCTCTCTCTCTGTCTCTCTCCATCAGGGACCCCTGTTAAAGAGGGATTCTCTCTCTCTCTCTTCATCAGGGACCCCTGTTAAGAAGGGAGTCCCTCTCTCTCTCTCTCTCTCTCTCCATTAGGGACCCTGTTAAAGAGGGATTCACTCTCTCCATCAGAGACCCCTGTTAGAGAGGGAGTCTCTCTCTCTCTCTCTCTTTCTGTCAAGGGCCTTGTTAAAGAGGGAGTCTCTCTCTATCCTTCAGGGAAATCTGTTAAATAGGGAGTGGTTTTCTCTCTCTCACTCCATCAGGGACCCTGTTAAAGAGGGAGTCTCTCTCTCTCTCTCTCTCTCTCTCTCCATCAGGGACCCCTCTTAAAGAGGGAGTCTCTCTCTCTCTCTCTCTCTCTCTCTCCATTAGGGACCCCTATTAAAGAGGGAGTCTCTGTCTCTCTCTCTCTCTCCATTAGGGACCCCTCTTAAAGAGGGAGTCTCTCTCTCTCTCTCTCTCTCCATCAGGGATCCCTGTTAAAGAGGGATTCTCTCTCCCTCTCTCTCTCTCTCTCCATTAGGGACCCCTCTTAAAGACGGAGTCTCTGTCTCTCTCTCTCTCTCTCGCAGGGACCCTGTTAAAGTGGGACCCTCCCTCTCTCTCTTCATTAGGGACTCCTCTCTAAAGAAGGAGTCTCTCTCTCTCTCTCTCTCTCAAGGACCTTGTTAAAGAGGGAGTCTATCTTGATCTCTCTCGCTGTCAGTAACCCCTGTTAAAGAGGGAGACTCTAACTCTCTCTCTCTCTCTCTGTCAGGGACCCCTGTTAAAGAGGGAGTCTCTCTTTCTCTCACTCTCCATCAGGGACCCTGTTAAAGAGGGAGTCTCTCTTTCTCCCACTCTCCATCAGGGACCCTGTTAAAGAGGGAGTCTCTCTCTCTCTCTCTCTCTCTCTCTCAGGGCCCCTGTTAAAGAGGGAGTCTCTCTCTCTCTCTCTCAAGGACCCTGTTAAAGAGGGAGTCTCTCTTGCTCTCTCCCGCTGTCAGTAACCCCTGTTAAAGAGGGAGACTCTAACTCTCTCTCTCTCTCGCTGTCAGGGACCCCTGTTAAAGATGGATTCTCTCTCTCTCTCCATCAGGGACCCCTGTTAAAGAGGGAGTATCTCTCTCTCTCTCTCTCTCTCAGGAACCCTGTTAAAGAGGGATTCTCTCTCTTTCTATCTCTCTCTTTCTTCATCAGGGACCCATGTTAAAGAGGGATTCTCTCTCTCTCTTTCTCTCCATCAGGGTCCCCTGTTAAAGAGGGAGTCTCTCTCTCTCTCTCTCTCTCTCTTAGGGACCCTGTTAAAGAGGGAGTCTCTCTCTCTCTTTCTCTCCATTAGGGACCCCTCTTAAAGACAGAGTCTCTCTCTCACTCTCTCTCTCGCAGGGACCCTGTTAAAGTGGGACCCTCCCTTTCTCTCTTTATTAGGGACCCCTCTCTAAAGAAGGAGTCTCTCTCTCTCTCTCTCAAGGACCCTGTTAAAGAGGGAGTCTCTCTTGCTCTCTCTCGCTGTCAGTAACCCCTGTTAAAGAGTGAGACTAACTCTCTCTCTCTCTCTCTGTCAGGGGCCCCTGTTAAAGATGGATTCTCTCTCTCTCTCCATCAGGGACCCATGTTAAAAAGGGTGTCTCTCTTTCTCTCACTCTCCATCAGGGACCCTGTTAAAGAGGGAGTCTCTCTCTCTCTCTCTCAGGGACCCTGTTAAAGAGGGAGTCTCTCTCTCTCTCTCTCTCTCTCTCGCAGGGACCCTGTTAAAGAGGGAGTCTCTCTCTCTCTCTCTCTCTCTCTCTCTCTCAGGTACCCTGTTAAAGAGGGAGTCTCTCTCTCTCTCTCTCTCTCTCAGGGACCCTGTTAAAGAGGGAGTCTCTCTTGCTCTCTCCCGCTGACAGTAACCCCTGTTAAAGAGGGAGACTCTAACTCTCTCTCTCTCTCTCTCTCTGTCAGGGACCCCTGTTAAAGATGGATTCTCTCTCTCTTCATCAGGGCCACCTGTTAAAGAGGGAGTCTCTCTTTCTCTCACTCTCCATCAGGGACCCTGTTAAAGAGGGATTCTCTCTCTCTCTCTCTCAGGGACCCTGTTAAAGAGGGAGTCTCTCTCTCTCTCTCTCTCAAGGACCCTGTTAAAGAGGGAGTCTCTCTTGCTCTCTCTCGCTGTCAGTAACCCCTGTTAAAGAGGGAGACTAACTCTCTCTCTCTCTCTCTCTGTCAGGGACCCCTGTTAAAGATGGATTCTCTCTCTCTCTCCATCAGGGACCCATGTTAAAGAGGGTGTCTCTCTTTCTCTCACTCTCCATCAGGGACCCTGTTAAAGAGGGAGTCTCTCTCTCTCTCTCTCAGGGACCCTGTTAAAGAGGGAGTCTCTCTCTCTCTCTCTCTCTCTCTCGCAGGGACCCTGTTAAAGAGGGAGTCTCTCTCTCTCTCTCTCTCTCTCTCTCAGGTACCCTGTTAAAGAGGGAGTCTCTCTCTCTCTCTCTCTCTCTCAGGGACCCTGTTAAAGAGGGAGTCTCTCTTGCTCTCTCCCGCTGACAGTAACCCCTGTTAAAGAGGGAGACTCTAACTCTCTCTCTCTCTCTCTCTCTGTCAGGGACCCCTGTTAAAGATGGATTCTCTCTCTCTCCATCAGGGCCACCTGTTAAAGAGGGAGTCTCTCTTTCTCTCACTCTCCATCAGGGACCCTGTTAAAGAGGGAGTCTCTCTTTCTCTCACTCTCCATCAGGGACCCTGTTAAAGAGGGAGTCTCTCTTTCTCTCACTCTCCATCAGGGACCCTGTTAAAGAGGGATTCTCTCTCTCTCTCTCTCTCAGGGACCCTGTTAAAGAGGGAGTCTCTCTCTCTCTCTCTCTCAAGGACCCTGTTAAAGAGGGAGTCTCTCTTGCTCTCTCCCGCTGTCATTAACCCCTGTTAAAGAGGGAGACTCTAACCCTCTCTCTCTCTCTCTGTCAGGGACCCCTGTTAAAGATGGATTCTCTCTCTCTCTCCATCAGGGACACCTGTTAAAGAGGGAGTCTCTCTTTCTCTCACTCTCCATCAGGGACCCTGTTAAAGAGGGAGTTTTTCTCTCTCTCTCTCTCTCTCAGAGACCCTGTTAAAGAGGGAGTCTCTCTCTTTCTATCTCTCTCTCTCTTCATCAGGGACCCATGTTAAAGAGGGATTCTCTCTCTCTCTTTCTCTCCATCAGGGACCCTGTTAAAGAGAGAGTCTCTCTCTCTCTCTCTCTCTCTCAGGGACCAAGTTAAAGAGTGAGTCTCTCTCTCTCTCTCTCTCTCTCTCTCTCTGTCAGGGACCCTCTTAAAGAGGGAGACCCGCTCTCTCTCTCTCCATCAGGGACACCTCTTAAAGAGGGAGTCTCTCTCTCTCTCTCTCTCTCTCTCCATCAGGGACCCCTGTTAAACAGGGAGTCTCTCTCTCTCTCTCTCTCTCCCCATCTGGGACCCCTCTTAAAGAGGGAGTCTATCTCTCTCTCTCTCTCTCTCTCTCCATCCGGGACCCCTGTTAAAGAGGGATTCTCTCTCTCTCTCTCTCTCTCTGTCTATCCATGAGGGACCCCTGTTAAAGAGGGAGTCTGTCTCTCTCTCTCTCTCTCTCTCTCCCTCTCTCTCTCTCTCTCTCCATTAGGGACCCCTCTTAAAGACGGAGTCTCTCTCTCTCTCTCTCTCTCTCACTCCATCAGGGACCCTGTTAAAGAGGGAGTCTCTCTCTCTCTCTCTCTCTCTCCATCAGAGACCCCTCTTAAAGAGGGAGTCTCTCTCTCTCTCTCTCTCTCTCTCCATCAGGGACCCCTGTTAAAGAGGGAGTCTCTCTCTCTCTCTCTCTCTCTCTCTCCCCATCAGGGACCCCTCTTAAAGAGGGAGTCTATCTCTCTCTCTCTCTCTCTCTCTCCATCCGGGACCCCTGTTAAAGAGGGATTCTCTCTCTCTCTCTCTCTCTCTGTCTATCCATGAGGGACCCCTGTTAAAGAGGGAGTCTGTCTCTCTCTCTCTCTCTCTCTCGCAGGGACCCTGTTAAAGTGGGAATCTCCTTCTCTCTCTTCATTAGGGACCCCTCTATAAAGAAGGAGTCTCTCTCTCTCTCTCAATGACCCTGTTAAAGAGGGAGTCTCTCTTGCTCTCTCTCGCTGTCAGTAACCCCTGTTAAAGAGGGAGACTCTAACTCTCTCTCTCTCTCTGTCAGGGACCCCTGTTAAAGATGGATTCTCTCTCTCTCTCTCTCTCTCTCAAGGACCCTGTTAAAGAGGGAGTCTCTCTTGCTCTCTCTCGCTGTCAGTAACCCCTGTTAAAGAGGGAGACTAACTCTCTCTCTCTCTCTGTCAGGGACCCCTGTTAAAGATGGATTCTCTCTCTCTCTCCATCAGGGACCCCTGTTAAAGAGGGAGTCTCTCTTTCTCTCACTCTCCATCAGGGACCCTGTTAAAGAGGGAGTCTCTCTCTCTCTCTCTCTCAGGGACCCTGTTAAAGAGGGAGTCTCTCTCTCTCTCTCTCTCAAGGACCCTGTTAAAGAGGGAGTCTCTCTTGCTCTCTCCCGCTGTCAGTAACCCCTGTTAAAGAGGGAGACTCTAACTCTCTCTCTCTCTCTCTGTCAGAGACCCCTGTTAAAGATGGATTCTCTCTCTCTCTCCATCAGGGACAACTGTTAAAGAGGGAGTCTCTCTTTCTCTCACTCTCCATCAGGGACCCTGTTAAAGAGGGAGTCTCTCTCTCTCTCTCTCTCTATCTCTCAGGGACCCTGTTAAAGAGGGAGTCTCTCTCTTTCTATCTCTCTCTCTCTTCATCAGGGACCCATGTTAAAGAGGGATTCTCTCTCTCTCTTTCTCTCCATCAGGGACCCTGTTAAAGAGAGAGTCTCTCTCTCTCTCTCTCTCTCTCTCCGGGACCCTGTTAAAGAGTGAGTCTCTCTCTCTCTCTCTCTCTCTCTCTGTCAGGGACCCTCTTAAAGAGGGAGACCCGCTCTCTCTCTCTCCATCAGGGACACCTCTTAAAGAGGGATTCTCTCTCTCTCTCCATCAGAGACCCTTGTTAGAGAGGGAGTCTCTCTCTCTCTCTCTTTCTCTCTCTCTGTCAGGGACCCCTGCTAAAGATGGTTTTTCTCTCCCTCTCTCTCTCTCTCTCTGTCAAGGGCCTTGTTAAAGAGGGAGTCTCTCTCTATCCTTCAGGGAACCCTGTTAAAGAAGGAGTCTCTCTCTCTCTTTCAGGGACCCCTATTAAACAGGGAGCCTCTCTCTCTCTCTCTCTCTCCTTCAGAGACGCTGCTAAAGAGGGAGTCTCATTCTCTCTCTCTCTCTCTCTGTCAGGGACCCCTGTTAAAGAGGGAGTCTCTCTCTCTCTCTCTCTCTCCATCAGGGACTCTGGTAAAGAGAGATCCTATCTGTCTGTCCCTGTTAAAGCAGGATTCTCTCTCTCTCTCTCTCTCTCTCTCTCTCCATTAGGGACCCCTGTTAAAGAGGGAGTCTCTCTCTCTCTCTCTCTCTCTCTCTCTCTCCATCAGGGACCCTGCTAAAGAGGGAGTCTCTCTCTCTCTCTCCATCAGGGACCCTGTTAAAGAGACATTCTCTCTCTCTCTCTCTTTCAGGGACCTCAATTAAAGAGGGAGTCTCTCTCTCTCTCTCTTCATCAGGGACCCATGTTAAAGAGGGATTCTCTCTCTCTCTATCTCTCCATCAGGGACCCCTCTTAAAGAGGGAGTCTCTCTCTCTCTCCATCAGGGACCCTGTTAAAGAGGGATTCTCTCCCTCTCTCCATCAGAGACCCCTGTTAGAGAGGGAGTCTCTCTCTCTCTCTCTTTCTCTCTCTCTGTCAGGGACCCCTGCTAAAGATGGTTTCTCTCTCCCTCTCTCTCTCTCTTTCTCTGTCAAGGGCCTTGTTAAAGAGGGAGTCTCTCTCTCTAAAGCAAAAACAGAATTACCTGGAGTCTCTCTCTATCCTTCAGGGAACCCTGTTAAATAGGGAGTCTCTCTCTCTCTCACTCCATCAGGGACCCTGTTAAAGAGGGAGTCTCTCTCTCTCTCCCTCTCTCTCTCTCTCTCTCTCTCTCTCTCCATTAGGGACCCCTCTTAAAGAGGGAGTCTCTCTCTCTCTCTCTCAGGGACCCTGTTAAAGTGGGACCCTCCCTCTCTCTCTTCATTAGGGACCTCTCTCTAAAGAAGGAGTCTCTCTCTCTCTCTCTCTCTCAAGGACCCTGTTAAAGAGGGAGTCTCTCTTGCTCTCTCACACTGTCAGTAACCCCTGTTAAAGAGGGAGACTCTCTCTCTCTCTCTCTCTCTCTCTCCATCAGGGACTCTGGTAAAGAGGGATTCTCTCTCTCTCTCTCTCTCTCCATCAGAGACCCCTGTTAAAGAGGGAATCTCTCTCTCTCTCTCCATCAGAGACCCCTGTTAAAGAGGGAGTCTCTTCTCTGTCCCTCTCTGTCTCCATCAGGGACCCTGTTAAAGAGGGATTCTCTCTCTCTCTTTCTCTCTCTCCATCAGGGACCCCTGTTAAAGAGGGATTCTCTCTCTCTCTCTGTCTCTCTCTCCATCACGGACCCCTGTTAAAGAGGGAGTCTGTCTCTCTCCCTCTCCCTCTCTCTCTCTCTCTCTCCATTAGGGACCCCTCTTAAAGACTGAGTCTCACCCTCTCTCTCTCTCTCTCGCAGGGACCCTGTTAAAGTGGGACCCTCCCTCTCTCACTTCATTAGGGACCCCTCTCTAAAGAAGGAGTCTCTCTCTCTCTCTCTCTCTCAAGGACCCTGTTAAAGAGGGAGTCTCATTTGCTCTCTCATGCTGTCAGTAACCCCTGTTAAAGAGGGAGACTCTAACACTCTCTCTCTCCCTCTCTGTCAGGGACGCCTGTTAAAGATGGATTCTCTCTCTCTCTCCATCAGGGACCCTTATTAAAGAGGGAGTCTCTCTCTCTCTTTCAGGGATCCCTATTAAAGAGGGAGTCTCTCTCCTTCTCTCTCTGTCCTTCAGAGACGCTGCTAAAGAGGGAGTCTCATTCTCTCTCTCTCTCTCTGTCAGGGACCCCTGATAAAGAGGGAGTCTCTCTCTCTCTCTCTCTCCATCAGGGACTCTGGTAAAGAGGGATTCTCTCTCTCTCTCTCTCTCTCCATCAGAGACCCCTGTTAAAGAGGGAGTCTCTTCTCTGTCCCTCCCTGTCTCCATCAGGGACCCTATTAAAGAGGTATTCTCTCTCTCTCTCTCCATCATGGACCCCTGTTAAAGAGGGACTCTCTCTCTCCCTCTCTCTCCATCATGGAGCCCTGTTAAAGAGGGAGTCTCTCTCTCTCTCCCTCACTCTCTCTCTCTCCCTTAGGGACCCCTCTTAAAGACGGAATGTCACTCTCTCACTCTCTCTCTCTCGCAGGGACCCTGTTAAAGTGTGACCCTCCCTCTCTCTCTTCATTAGGGACCCCTCTCTAAAGAAGGAGTCTCTCTCTCTCTCTCTCTCTCAAGGACCCTGTTAAAGAGGGAGTCTCATTTGCTCTCTCATGCTGTCAGTAACCCCTGTTAAAGAGGGAGACTCTAACACTCTCTCTCTCCCTCTCTGTCAGGGACGCCTGTTAAAGATGGATTCTCTCTCTCTCTCCATCAGGGACCCCTATTAAAGAGGGAGTCTCTCTCTCTCTTTCAGGGATCCCTATTAAAGAGGGAGTCTCTCTCCTTCTCTCTCTGTCCTTCAGAGACGCTGCTAAAGAGGGAGTCTCATTCTCTCTCTCTCTCTCTGTCAGGGACCCCTGTTAAAGAGGGAGTCTCTCTCTCTCTCTCTCTCCATCAGGGACTCTGGTAAAGAGGGATTCTCTCTCTCTCTCTCTCTCTCCATCAGAGACCCCTGTTAAAGAGGGAGTCTCTTCTCTGTCCCTCCCTGTCTCCATCAGGGACCCTATTAAAGAGGTATTCTCTCTCTCTCTCTCCATCATGGACCCCTGTTAAAGAGGGACTCTCTCTCTCCCTCTCTCTTCATCATGGAGCCCTGTTAAAGAGGGAGTCTCTCTCTCTCTCCCTCACTCTCTCTCTCTCCCTTAGGGACCCCTCTTAAAG